>NW_015151142.1:273087-275085 GCF_000732505.1 Cyprinodon variegatus
AATCCCTCATTTGTCCCCTCCACTTTAGACTCAGGTTATACACAATGGAAAGATTTAGGTATCAGGACTATTGATGACTTGCTGGTTGGTGGTAATTTTGCGTCTTTCTCTCAACTTCAGGGCAAATTTGGTCTCCATAAACACAATCATTTTAGATACCTGCAGGTCAGGGCATATGTCAAAAAACACATGCGCACTCTAGAGAATGTATTACCTAACAAATTCGACAAACTCTTTAAGCTAGGTGGTGGAGAAGGACATCTAATATCCCAGATTTATAATCTGTTACTATCCAGATCCTCGCCGTCCATGCAGGGCCTTAGAACAGGCTGGGAGCAGGAATTAGGAATGGAGATAAGTGACGAACTCTGGAAGGCTGCACTAGAAAATATTCACAAATGTTGAGAATGTTCCTGTTTAATTAGGTCACTTTCGTTTGGTTTTGATTTTGTATTGCCTTTATGTTTTTTTGTTCACATAAAAAAATGGACAAATGTATATTGTTGATGTTTCAATTTTCATGTATGATTCCTCAATAAAAACTGTTTAACAAGAAAGAACAAGAAGAAGAAAAAACATCAATGATGCTTAAAATTAAAACAAGTGTGCTTTCCCTTAAATTAAGCAGGTAAATAACATAATATGTAAATGGAATGAGTGTGATTGTCCTTAAAATAGGATAATTAGATGTTAAATAAGATAATGGAGTTATATTTTGAATGTAATTATCTTATTTAATTGAAAAAATGCTTTACTTTCCCCCTCGAATCAATTGAAGATTCACTTATTTTATTTTTATTTTTTATTACTTATATATCAGTTTTTGCAGTGTGATTGACGGTACAAAATTTTCCCAGTAGCATCTGAATAAAAGAAGCTTTCAACAACCACAACTCTTGTCAGGTATTTTAGTATTTGCATAATAATAAAGTCTGTTGTCATGAATGCCAAAGCAGACACAGAGGCTAATACCATACATCGAAGGGCTTAAGTTCTAGTGTCATCTTTAAAAGAAACAGAACCGCTTATGTGTTTTGGAGACTAAAATTTTAATTTCATTATTTTAATCTTCTGAATGTACCTTCATTGTGTATTTGGGTATTTTTAAGAGGCTTTTTCCTATTGTAGGTTTGGAATGTGGTTATAGAGGATGAAACTGGAATGTCATGATACTGTAAGCAGAAAAATGAGAGGCAAAGCCAACTGATCAATAAAAAACGTAATAAAATCAAACATTACAGAAATAAAAGGGAGCTATGTAAATACCTCTTACAAAAGGATCTATTCAATTCAGTTTATTTATTCAGCTCCAGTTCACAACATGTCAAGGCAATTTACAGAGACAATTCAACCAGATCATATATGCCGGTGTACTTGTTATTCATGAGTCAATCAACCAATTAGTTTGGCTGCATTTGGTTAGATTTGAGCAAAGAGGATCTCCCTGAATACATCCTAATTTATCTTGGTGCTTCTGCCCTGTGTTATATCATCAATAAACACCAATGAGTAAGTGCCACCAGCAGCCATGAATACCCAGGCTATCACACTGCCTTCACCATGTTTCACAGATGATGTGGTCTGATTTGTATCATAGGCTGCACTATGCCTTCAAAACCTTCGTTCATTATTCTTATAGTTCATTTTGGTTTAATCTGTCCAAAGAATGTTCTTCCATTGTGATGCCATTTTTAGGTGTTTTTTAGCTAAGGTAAACCTAGCCTTGTTATTCTTTAGTTTGTATTTACTCTCCAGTTTTTAAGTAATGAACGTGAGCAGGAGCAACATTCCATCTGAGAATGATCAGTGACACACAGCTCACGTTTGCATTCAATTGATAACGACACTTTTCATTGGATAACGTCAGGTTTTACAAAACAGCATGAAGGAGCAGCTTTACTGCTAGTACTAATTTGCACAATTCAGACTCATCCGCTGGTATTTCTAATTGCAGTTTTGCAGAGAGCTTGGCAGAGTTTTATGAACTAACAAAGGAAG
>NW_015151142.1:276470-290511 GCF_000732505.1 Cyprinodon variegatus
TAGTACTAATTTGCACAATTCAGACTCATCCGCTGGTATTTCTAATTGCAGTTTTGCAGAGAGCTTGGCAGAGTTTTATGAACTAACAAAGGAAGACTCTGATAGAAAAAAAACTCAAGTTTTTGTGCAATCTGTGCCAACCTGGACTTAACAAACAAGTCCATACGTCAGCTACGTCCACTTCAAACATCAAAGCGACACATCGAGTTAAAATATCAGAGCTATCTTGGGAAATATCTACTATTGAATGAGGAACGTAAGAAATCGTTTTTTGATCCAGATATTTACAGCTGAACCTGAATGTACTGTACCTGTATGTTTCTGAAGTTTCTGTAATTTGACTAAATAAAGGCTTCACTGCACATACAGTATACCTTGACTGCATAAAGTATTTACCATTTTTATCCGTATGATCACACATTTAAAGGGTGAAATATGAGATTCTATTGTGTAGAATTGTGGCTTATTTTACCAAGTGACCTTGAACTAGTTTATCTATAGCAGGGGGCCTCAAGTCCAGTCCTCAAGAGCTACCATCCTGTAACTTTTAGATGCATCTCTTTTCTAGCCTGAATTGAAAGGCTCAATTCCCTCATTTAGCTCAGCAGAGGCTTGGTAACGAGCTGCTCATTTGATTCAGGTGTGTTAGAAATGGTTCCATCACAAAAGTTGCAGGATAGTAGCTCTTGAGGACTGGACGTGAGCACCCCTGATCTATAGGTTTGTTTACATAGTTAATATTTTTTTTAAATTTAGCCATAAACATGAGCTAGTTCATTTTCATCTATGTAAACTGAACTTTGAGCTTGTTCTTTTAAATTATAAACTGGCACAACATTAATACCCCTACCTCCTGGAAAGGACTGCTCACTTGGTTGGCTTTTGTTATGGGTTTTTTTTTCACCATGGAAATTATTCTTTTATCATTCATCTCTGATGTCTTCTGTGGGTGCTTAGGTCTTTTCTTTGATGAGTTCATCAGTGGTTTGTTTCTTTCTCAGGAAGAACCAAACTGTACATTTTGTCACTTGTTTAATTATAGCAATTTCTCGGATGGATTTTTCTGTTTTCACAGCTAATATCATATTTTACCTTTGTAGTTAACTTCTTTGACTACATTTTTTCTTCTCAGAAAAATCTTCCAACTGTAAGCATCACACCTCAAATCAACACCAGGCCTTTTATCTACTTGACTGAGGATTACATAGCAGGGAAACTGCACACACCTGCCCACGAATTAGCCTTTGAGTCAATAGTTCAATTAATTTAAGTCCCTTTAAAAGCATGGTGGCACATGTTAATGAGCTGGAATTCCTACACCTTTCATCAAGTTTTAATGTAGATACCCTTAAATTAAAGCTGGAAATCTGTACCTTACACCAATGTCTATTATATGACTGTAACTGAAATGTGTTTCACTAAACAGGTTAAAAAAATACTTTAAAGACCTAACTGCATTTCCTGCAGGTAAGATTTTAGCTACTAACATTTTACAAGGAGCTTACTTGTGAAAAAAATCTGACCTATCACTTTAAGATCACCTGTCAGCACATGCTTTCCTCCTTTTCCATCCCCAAACACACTTCCCACCACTTACCCAATGGGCCCCCGCAGTTCCCATTTTTGCAATTTCCACTTTTTAAATGTCAGCCTGTAGTTTATTATGCAGACAGCTCTGCCATTAAAGCAACATCTCAAAAGAATGCAATGTACCTGGATAGCAAAGGTCCTCAGGGTGGTGTTTTTCAAAAGGCTCCATTATCATAATAAAGAGCACTCAAACAAGCCTGCTGTTGCTTTGATGCAGCAGTAATTTGGACAGTTTCAACCAAAAAGTACCACGATGTTGTTTGTTGAGGAGAAAGAATGAAATATCACATTTTTCTTCTGCTGGAACTTCATAACGTGACAGCCTTGATGGATGGGATGTCAAAGGAAAGAAACGCCATGATAAGCTTAGAAGCGAGTGATAGTAGTTGCTGCTGTCACTATGAAATATTGATGTGAGATGCTCCTCCAAAAAAAAAAACCCTCTGTATCAGTGGATTTACAATATAAAGCCAGAGAGTTGTCTGGTATCTTTTTCTGACGGAGGTAATTTCCATTTGCATGACGCCTCCCCACAGCAAAGCGCTACAGTGGGGTGGCAGCTGTACTGTAATGAGATATGCTGCTTAGTTTTGTTTACAGTGATCCATGATAACAACCCCATGTTTTCAGAAGGTGACTCAGAAATGTTATTCCGGTTTTATTTTCATGCAACTGTCTAAACGGCAGGTATTCATTTCAGCTTTCTTTCCCCTTCTTAATCTGAATAAACAATGTGCAGCAGCTGCTTTCACTGCATACAAGCCAGGAAACAATTCAGCTGTGAGCTATAACTCATCATAATAAGGTACTTTTGGATATTTTAAACAGATTTACTGGTCAGGCTGAAAAAAAGGAAGATGTTCATAGTAAAAATCATTAAAATATATGGTTTTTGTTGAATATAACTTTCGCTGGGAAACTTTAAGGAATAAATATTGTTACCATATTGGTCTGTTTGTTGTTTGTTTTTTTGCTGGGCTTGTTTTTCTAAAGTACATAGATGTATTTACCTACAATCACTTGTATCAAAGCTAATGTTTAAGACAACACTTGACTTTAAGCGTGATTTTTAAAACTGAGGCCTATTTCACAAAACCCAAATAAGGGATTAAGGCGGCATAATTCAGATTTTCTGGTGTATCTAAATTTCACATAAGCAATAAAACATTGTTTATTCTTAGCAGCTAGCCTGCTCCACAGCAGGCTTATTTAATCCTGGTATTTTATCTGTTCAATCAGAGTCACACCGTCTAGAATTCAAAGAGTTTTGTCAGTGATCCCATTTTTTTATCTGCTCATTGTGGTATTTTTAGCAGCTTACCTTAACAATGTTCTACATTGTTACTGTTCGTTTGGGTATTTAATAGGCTATTGCATGTGCCGAAGGGATTAGAGATATAGTTGTTTTAGTTCATAAAGCCAGGCAGTAAACCTAGCTCAAATACCTGTTTCACTTTACAGTCATGTGCCTATGTTTGATGTTTTTGAGACAATTACCTGCGTCAGCGTTAAGTCTTCTTTGGGAATGGTGCCTCCTACATGTGTAGACTGCTGGGTCCAAACTGCAACAGTGCACAGAATAAAACCATTCCTGTACCGTTGTAGGCACGATCTCTGTTTTAGCTCAGACTTTTGCTAGTGTTATGCTTCTGCATAAACTAGGAGGAGCTAAAAAGGCCTTAGTAAAGCCACCCTTTACCACATTAGAAGCAGGCATATGGCATCAAAGGGATAATATCTACATCCTCAACTTCATCAAGGAGGGATTCTATAATATTGTTGGTAACATGAATTAGGCAACAGATCACAAAAGAAACTTTGGATCAGATGGACCACTTTTTTCATTTTTTGACGCAAAATGTGCTAATGCTATTGGTGCACTCCATCTTATTGTGTCCAAACCAGTTCTTCCCTGGCTCTATTCTAAAATAACCTCCCTTTGTTAAAGATCGTGGACAGATTTTCTGCTGATGTAATTTCTGGAGATATTGGGCCATCCCCTGTGCCAGACATACGCCTTTTTTCAACACCAACAACAAGTATGAGGGTCAGATATGTGCGCAGGCACCATCAAGTCAAAAGTGCAAGTGATTTGTACATTATTGTAAACATTTTATCCAGATACTGCCAGCCTTCAAAATGTTCTTATCTTTCATCTTGACCTGCTGCCTGGTTGTCTTTGGACCACTCATATTTGCTCTGCATGGATACTGACTGGATGTAGTGTAAGAAAAAAGTTATAAATCGTATTGAATAAGTGTTCATGCCAGATGCAACTTATGATGAACCTGAGAGTGGATTTCATGTTTTCTGAATTAAAGTCAGAGATTAAATTGCTACAACCCAAGGACTAAATGCCAGGAAAATAAGACTAAAAGCTGTCACCTTGGAGGTCTGCATGTTAGATTAGCTTTCATTGTTAAGTTTTAAGGTAGTTTTTTATTTAAGAAAAGTAACAAGACCTTAAATAACGCTGTTTTTAGTGCTAAAGGCAGTTTGGAGAAGTGTTTATTTAGCCTTTTATAGGCATTAGTTTATGCAATAATGTTTGCTGAATCTATAGCTCTCTTTCCATTACCCTTTTGAAACTGTGCCAAGAACGGTCCGAGTACGGTAACCGGGATAACTGTTGAGTGTAAATGGCTCGCACAACTGAACTGGACCAGCTTTTGAAACACACGGCGAGAAGGTGGGGGCTGGGTGGTGAGGGTTACGGGGGAGAGAAACGTAAAAGTAACGCAATAGTTACTTTTACTAGTAACTAGTTACTTTTATTGTGGAGTAACTCAGTTACTAACTCAGTTACTTTTTGGGAGAAGTAACTAGTAACTATAACTAATTACTTTTTCAAAGTAACGTGCCCAACACTGCCCAATATTATAAAAAAAATAAAGATAAACATAAACTTTGACAAACTTTAGGGATCTCTCTGAGAATCACCTTTTCTCATAAACAGTCAGCATACAATCCGTCCCACAGCCTTCTCTTTCCTTTTCTTTAAACATAGTTCCCATTATATATTTTTTATTGTATTATTAATTTCTAATATTTTTTCAAAAAAATGTCAAAGTCAATTGAAGGAAGTTCTTTCAATTTGTGTCGTATAGAGGCAGAAGTGAAAAAAATCTGCACAGTCACCCTGCCTAGTTAGAGTGCAGGCAGTGTGACATAAAAAAAAAAAATCGGATCGGAGATCAAAAAGTCAGATCGAACTGGTGTGACCTTGGTTTCAGCATATTTACCTACACCCGGCTTGACCTAATGTCCCCTATCAAGCTTGGCTTGGCCTTCGTTAAGAACAAAGCTAGGGTGCAATCACCACGCTAGGTCAAGCCTGGCTTTGTCTTTCACCCTAAATTCAAACGCATCACTAAAAGCCCCAAATTATGTAACATGCATTCTCCTGTTGAGTTTATCTCAACTTCTAACTCAAGCTATACATCATATATATCAGTCAGCTGTGATTAATGACTTTGATGTTTTAGTCAGAGAGCATATAAATCATTACCTTACAAGAAAGATGACTTGTAGAGAGATTTGTAATGCATTAGCCTCGATACAGAGATATTTCAGACCAATTAAATGCAGTGACATGTATGACGTCACCACGTCAACCAGAGGTGGAAACCTGAAGGAGAAACAAACAGGGATGTGCTGGTTTTAACTGGAATATCCTCTATTTCTTTTATTTTTAAATAAGCAAAAGGACACAATTGTTCCCTTTCTGGATGGCAAAGATCTTTGCATGCCCCCCTCCGACTGGATAATGTAAGAGTTTGAGTTTGTGACAAAAATTAAGATTGTGATCAGCTAACAAATTGTACTGAATGTCCCTCCCTTTTGCAGACATTTTCAACTGGAGCCTTTCCAGATTGATGCATGGATGTAGGTGTGTCAAGTTAAACCAGGAAAGAGCAAGTGACAGTTTCCAATTTCCACCTGCCTGGAGTGCTTTTAACACAAAATCAAGCGCGCTCCCTCCTCAAGCCAAACACCTTATTTTGAAATAACCCTGCTCACCTGGGCTTCACAGAAGGATGGCACAACAAGCAAAGAACTCCAACTCCAAGCTACAACAAAAAACACCACTGGTAGGAGATGACAACATATGTTTATTCAAATGGACAGTAAAAAGCATTTTACATGATTCATATATTGTGCAGCAAAATCAAAAGAAATTTTGTTTTACAGTATCTCTTAAATACTGGACATCATGGTATGCAGTGTAATATGCAATTTATTGTTTGTTGATTTCATTTACAGTTAAGTTTTAAAAGCTGGTTGGGATAGTAAAACATTCAAGAGATTTCATTATAATTTCTGGTGTGATTTTTTTTCTTTGTTGGTTATCAACCTGTTCACATGTTTGTGAGATGTTTCTGAATCAAGGAAAAGGATAAATCAAGAAACCAAACTGAGTTGAGTTGTCCAAGCATCCTTTTTGTTGTGGCGAGGTCTTTTCAAGTTTGGGCAAGAGCTGGAGAATGTGAGGAAACTTGACACTGTGAATTCTACACAGTATCCATCTGGCATATGCCAGGTTACATAAAAAACTAACCAAAAAGCTGTGTTTGCTGAGTTACATTATGACTGAAGAAATATTATCAAGATGTCCCTAACAGTAAAAATCCAACATTTTGAGAATGATATTCTGTGTTTAATAAGAACTATAAATACAGAGATTAAGAGCTCTTCCTTTAAAATATTGTCTTATTTGTGATCACTTCTGAAGCACACAGGAACAAGTTTCTGTTTGCTTTTTGAGATGCAGAATCAACACAGATGTTTCCTCACAAATCTTATTTATGTCGTGTTTTCTTCTTAAGCCACCCAGTGTCTTTCTGAAAGTTCAAGCCACATGGAAGATTAAACATAAAATATGCATCAGTTTTGTATTAAGCCACAACGTAGCAAGTCATATCATTTTAACTGAATATTTCATTTCAGAATAAATGTGTTTTTCCACTTCTAGAATGAGATCAACTGATTCCAAGTTTTATTCTTTGCAGAATTCTGGCTCTGCTTGCTCTGTTATGGCACCGGCAACACATTATATAGATACCACACTACAAAGGACAACATGTTGAACCAACGCTGGTCTTAAATTGCATTTCTTAGCATCTAATACTATTTTATAATTTGTTTGATCTCTGAAGCATGTCGAAAATGTCCACAGCATGAGTATTACAACTTATATAACTTATAAACTTATATAAATTTTAATACATAAAGCTTTGCGGACACTATCAGCAATGAAGATTCACTTAGTTTGGCATGCAGAACTCAGCTCTCTGGTTTAGACATGGGAAGATCTTTGACCCATAAAGAGGTCAGTAGATTGGTAGGTAGATTATTTCTACTTTTACTGATGTTTTTATTTGTTTTAAATTACAGATTGTTCTTCCTCTCTATACTCTTGTACTGACTGCCCATCCCTACCATGTCTACTAGCTGCTGAGCTACTGTTCCTGAGTGTTTCTATAGATGACAGACTGTTGAGTCTAATTCAAATTCTGGCTTAATTATCATCTGTGTTGATCACCTTTCATGCATAAAAAAACAATTTTTCTCCATCAAGTTGTCAATAACAAGTAAAAAATCAACAACTTAGGTGATTAGAGAATCATCTTTTTGTGCTTTTTTTTTAGCTCTGCACATTCACAACTAGGATAATGGAAAAGAAAATAGGAAAAAATAAAAAAAAAATGAAGTGTCCCTAACTCCCGGGAACAAAAAGCAGTAGAACTGCAGTGGTCTCTGAAAGAGGTTTGCTTGAGTTCCTGAGGCTATATCAGTTAAATTAGCAATTTCAGGAATTCTCAGATTTAAGTGATCTCCATCAGAGTACGTTGATTTTATATTTGTATCCATCCCGTTAAAAGATTCAGGGTGACCCATTTTCAGTATATGGTTTATTTACCATTGCAGTCTCAGATCACCACTTTATTATAGCTTCGGCATCACAGGTGCCAAAGATGTACATCTTTCGTGGGCAAAATGAACACTAATTAACCATTTATCATGCAAAAATTGACAGAAAAGTATATTTAAATTAATTGGAACTCCCTGACAACTTCAATTAGATCACTTTTTTGCATCAGTTTTGATACACTGGGCATTTCTGTATAATATTGTATGCGTTTTCTGTTCAATACATGTGTCTGATTGTGTGAATCAGGGTTTTCAAGAACAAAAATATCACACTAATGATGCAGAGGTCTCAATGCTTCATGTATCAAACATGCTGCACTTGGCTTTAAAAAGGTTAAGCTGGTCAGATGTCACTGACATACATATTTATGAATTTAGGATTTTTGAGCTATAGTTGCTATAGCCTACCAAATGCTGCATTCAGGCAAAACTTTGCATTAATGATATTGCACACTGATATTGTGAGACTTTTAACTCTTGCTGTCAAGATTGTAGCTATTTATTAATACATAAAGAAAAACATTTCATTTATTAATTTCTATCATTTATCCTTCACTTATTTGTTTTGAAGAGTGACTAAGTAAAATGCGTTTCACATCATATTTATACCTCAGGGAAAAAGTGGATTAAAAAGGAAAAATCTCTAAATAGTAATATATTTTGATAAGGAGTTGAAAAATGGGATTCATCTCATTCGTTTTACAAGAATTGTTAGGGAAAAATATAGGAAAAATGTTTTATGAATAGATTACTTCCTTAATTTTTTTTCAGTGTGAGAAGTTTGCTATGGTAATAAAAGATCAATTTATTTCAAGTCTTCCCCAGCTTTCCCAGGGCTGCCAGTTAATATGAATCTAGTTTTTGATGAGCTGCCATATTGTGGCAAACCATTGCTCAATTTTATTCTAACTAAAACCAGCCCTAAGTAAATTGGAACCGTACGTTTATCTCGTTTATATTTTTCCAAAAAGACCCCCGGGCTTAAATATCAATACAGTTACATCCAAATGTTGCCAGACAATATAAATCAGTTTCTTTCTGCTCTTTCAAAAGTTGGAAAATAGCATTTGAAAAGTGAATGGCATTTTGTTTACATTTTATCTGAAGGAAATAAGGAATTTATTAGGTGTAGAAAACATCTTTACCTTAAGATTGTTGTCTTTGAATGCATCCAAGTCCTTAGATACATCTGGAAGTCCTTAGTTGGTTGTCCAAGTTAACAGTTCTACACAGGCTGCAAGAGTTTGCAGCCTGTTTAAAGCTACAGTCATGGGTATAGAGTGTAGCTAGTACTGTAAGTCAATATCAAAGCTTTTTATTTTATGGGAATCATGTTAGATGAATATTTAACCAAGAGCTAGCAACCAAGTATTAATTTTTACCCTTAAGTGTTAAAGATGAAAGAGAAACAAGAACAAAGTAACATCTTTCATGGCTAGGGGTTCAACATTTGACAACCTAGAGCTGTAGAAAAGGTTCCTAAATCAAATTAACTTTACCTACTCTTTGCATCTTTAAGAGGGAAACTAAAGCTGCTTTGAAGGTGAACTCATATTTTTTTCCTCCCTGTATAAAACACCTCAACCACCAGTAATTAAGCTGCTATAATTAGGAAGAAACAAGTCTCATATGTGATGTTGTTTAAGCTTGTAGAGTGAGATAAGAGGCGCAAACAGTGGACCATTGATGATTGCTAAGCTACTTATGGCATTGATGTATTAAAAATGAATCACTCTTATAAAAACATGCTTTCTTAGCTGCCTCCAAATCAAACTGAAGGGAAGGTTTAGTTTTTTTCAGTGAACTTTATGGTCCTTTCAGACAGGACGTGGTTCGCCCTGTTTGGGCTGCAGGGTTTGGTGCATTTATGCTGCACTGACTGGATGGGCAGATTTTTATTTGTTGTCAGCAATAAAGTGTTAGCACTAGCCATGCTAGTTAGTAGAACAAGGGGAGCAAAGAAAAGGCTGTGGGTGCACAACACCACAGGTCCAGTTAGCGTGTGAAATAGTTGTGTTTCCACCGTTAATACAACCAGAAACTAAGGACATGTGCACAGACACAGCAATAGCTTTTCCTTCATTTTGCTTCCTGGTCCTTTTGGCTTGATGCAGTATGGCCCACTTTCTACCTGATATGTATGAGTGGCCACACCAGGAATAGCTATAGCTATCCCTGGAAAAGTCATATAACCCACCCCCCAAAAAAATTATGAAATTACTACTCCTTTGTCAAAGTTTAAAAATCTTAAACGTGGTTGTTGTTATATTTTCCTCACAAAACACAACTGGTGCCAATTGAAAATGAATTGGGTATTAAAAGCAATTGTATAAAAACATGCCATATCATCAGAACCTCTTTTATAGATGCTATAGAACTATGACTTCTCTAAGAAAACATTACTTAATTTGTAATTTGTTTAATTAAGTGTCAAAATATAATGTGTTGTGACTCTCCAGCCCCAATTACTGTTGTGTAAAGGTAATTGAAATAACTTGAATAATTTTATATCTGGACTTCTTATTATAATAACTGTACATAGCAACTTTTTACATTGCTTCATCTTTCTCACATTGTACCTTAGAGTCTTCTTATGTTTATTTTTAAAAGAGCACATAAAACACACCCTGAATACTGCAAAACAAACTGACTGAGATTTTTTGCAAACCTATAAAAAAATAAGAGATGCCATGATGATGAGTATCACAGCTTTGGTATAATACCTCATTTATGCACCTTTGGCTGCAGGGTGTAGCATCAGGTCTCCTGAATGTTATAGGCGAAGATTGGGATAGCTGCTGGAGGTTTCATCCAGTTAAAAGGGAGTTTTTCCTCTCCACTGTCGCTACAAGCATGCTTAGTGTGAGGGATTGCATTCGAGTCAGTGAGTCGTTGCAATCAACATGTTTTTCCTTAGATATAAAACTTTGAATCAATTTGCCTGGATGATCTGGTGAACTGTAAAGTGCCTTGAGATGACATGTGTTGTGAATTGGCACTATATAAATAAACCGAATTGAATTGTTTGTGGGCAGTTTGGCTCATTCCTCTGTTAAGCACCTAACAAGGTCAGGTTGTACAGAAAATGTCAGCTCCATTGTCTTTGTTTTTTTGGAAGAACATCGCAAATAGTCTGAGCTGGTTTTCACCCAAGATGTCTCTGCACATTGTGCTACTTTATTTTTCCTTTTGTCCTGACAAGTGTCCCAGCTACAGCTGCTAAAAAGCATCCCTAAAGCATGAGGTTTCCACCACCACGTTTGATGTGTGTTGGCTGCTTTTCTCCAACTTCCTTTGATCTCACGCTTTCATGCCAAAGAGTTCAACTATTGCCTCATCAGACCAGATCATTTATATCTCACGGTCAGAGAGTCCTTTGGGTATCTTTTGGTCAATTCCAGCAGGGTCGCCATGTATATTTCACTAAGGAGAGGTTTCCGTCTCACCTAGCTCTACATGACTGGTTGATCACGGCAGGGGTGGTTTGTCCTTTTGAAACATTCTTCTTTCTCCAAAGAGCAAAGTTGGGGCTCTGACAAAGTGACCCTTTGTTTTTTGTACTTTTCCTGCCCTTCTTCAAACATTGCATAGTTTTGGAGGCTAAACTGCTCTGGGTATAGTCCTGATGGTTCAAAACCTCTCCCATTTATAGATGATGGAGGCCCCTTTGCTCATTAGAACCGTCAAAGCAGCAAGTATTTACTCTTTTCCAGATTTGTGCCTTTAGGCAATCCAGTCTCGGTGGTTCACTGTCAGTTAATTTGAATTCAGGCTTGATTTGCGTCTAAGGATGATAAGCAAAAACTTCAGACACCTGAGCTTATTTCTGAGCTTTGTGAATTAAGCTGAAAATACTTATGAGATTTTTTTGTGCTTCCATTAAATATAATAATTTCAAAAGGAGATGTATTCCAATTAGGGTTTCATGGTGTTTTGAGCTGGATTTAAAAGAATTCAGCTCATCTTTGAAAATTTTGACAACAAAACTTGATAAATGTAAATCGTGTCAAAGCCTTCTGGGTTCACTGTGTAGCAAAGGGTCTTTTAAAACCTCTTCATGTGTTGCTAATGACCATGTTTAAAAGAACAGTGGTCCCCTGATGTTTATCCAACTCCTGATTATTTGCTGGTGTCTTTATATTCCTTCTTTTTAAGGGCACTTGTTCTTAGCAATCAGTAATCAAATCTTGCATTTATTCCTGCCACTCAGAATAAAATATTCAATCATAAGAGCTCATTTTTATCCTTATTGAACAAAATCCTAAATGTTTTTGAGTGGTTTGTGTTAATTCACTTTCTTCTTTGATGTGAAATAATTATTTCTGCTTTACTCACATTGTCACAAAGGAATAATTGACTCATTGTCAATCTGTGTTTTTTTTGTTTTTTCCCAGTCTTTAATCCAATATTTATCTGGTGGAATTTTTTTCCTGCTGGAATTGTAATTTATTTACTGAAAAAATGTTCCACATAATAATCAGCAACAAAAAAGTGGAGCTATACAGATAAGTTGCACTAAACATGCAGACAAGAATTTGTCAAGCCACAAATTACCTCTTTGTAGCTAATGTTGCATTGATGAGAAATTTGATGGATTCCTTAAGAATTTTCAACAGATTTTTCCTGATGCCAAACCTCGCTAAGCTAGACATCACATCATTGTTCTGTGCTCCTATAACAGATAAGCAAATAGTTTAGTCCTCTGCTTTGCTGGTTTCACTTTTAAAATTTGATTCCAGAGAAATTGGCCAACCGCGAAGGGTACGTTTTTATGAACGTAAATGCAGCACAGAAATCAAAAGACGTTTTAAGGCTCTGAATGGGAATTCCATACAGTGTCTAAAGATTTTCCTCTGGGATTTTATGTTAAATCAAACTGACAACCAGTTCGACATATAAATCCAAATATTTAAGATTTCATTTGAAACCTTTAGCTAAGTGTATTGCCTATTAGCAACTATTTGAATCTCCTTATTGTTTAGAGACAGGCTATAAATAAGTGGTAAGTAGCATTGGATTGATTTTCTAACATAAACTTTACCAAACACACCAGCAAACAGTCAAAAGATTGAGGTTGCTTTCACACTGTAGATCTTGATGCTCAATTCTAATTTCCTCCTGAATTTTTGCATGATTGTTCAGACTGCTACTTGAATGCGTCCAACATCTGGCTCCGGGCTGAAAGGTTCATGCTCCCAACATGATCAACATGCAGCTCACTGTTCACAGAAATAATAAGACGTTTGTGTTTTTATAAAACAGAGATGCAAGCCAACCATTAAAATGATCTCATTATAACAGGATCAAGAAATGTAAGGAGAATGAGAGCAGAACTGTTTGGTTTTGATGGAGCTGTGACTGTTGTACTGGAGAGGAGTCTGTAAAATGAGCATTTAGAGCCAGGATGATAAAATGAGAGATAGATGAAATGCCACATCACCACTCAGATCACAAATGCATTAAAAACTATTGGATGCATTTAAGATTTAACACCACATATGAAAGCGGAACAATGCTGAGTTTTTTTGCGAGATGAATGATTAAAATTAGGCTGTTCTCACTGCCATGAATAAGTTGGATAAAAATAACCATCTGATATAGGTTGCATTTGCCAGCAGTGTCAACATAGACTATGAGGTCCTCTGGTCTGCATATGTATCTAATTATATGCAGTTCCAATATTAAAGGATGCAAAACAACTTAATATTAACAGCATTTTCCATCCATTTATCCATCTATCTCAAAAACTGATCTAAATAAAAAGATTATGTTTATATTTTTTAATTTGAAAGGATTAAAAGGATGATTTGCAAATGGTATGAGTATCATTGATGCTACAAGGGAGATAATTAGATATTATGCACTTGATATAAGATGTGAGGGTTGTTATTTTGTTTTTGTTTTGTTTAGTTTTTTAATTTAAATATAAATTAACTTATTCTATTGGCCGAATTTTTTTTCTATTTATATATGCAAAATAAGGAAGAATACACTTATTTTAAGGTAAATTGACTTACCTATATTTTAATTTTTGCAGTTTTCAGCTAACTGGTTTCTGCTTTTACATGATCAAGTCATAGACGTTACACGATCAAAAGGAAGAATAAACTGTTAGTTATGAGTGAGGAATTTGTGTCTAACAACTTTTGTAGTAAAAAAAACAATAGAGTGAATACAGTTCATAAAAAAGGTGGAAATCTGGAGATGTTTTTTTTTATCACGTAATAAGACTGTATGTATGTAAGTATGATTATTTGCACCCCATGCCTTGCATGCAGCTCATTACCACAAGCATTTATAATTTTTTACAGAAAGCTTTCCTCAAATTAAACATAAGCAAACTATGTAATATGACAAAAAAAAGCTGAAAATATGCTCATTACTTTCATGCAGATTAATAACTGGAAGTTGCCATTGATCACTGTTGTGCTCATCTACTAATGAGCCCTTCTTCATGCTATATATCTAAAGACCCCCGTTAGTTGTTACAATAGAATTAACAGAATCCCATCCTTGAAAC
>NW_015151142.1:290586-314214 GCF_000732505.1 Cyprinodon variegatus
CTAACATTAACCCTTTCTCCAATATAATTGTGTTGCAAAATCCCAATGATGATTCGGAAATTCATGGAGTTCAAGGATACAGCTAAATACGTCTGCTGTGAGCCCAGCTCAGCCTCTCGTTATTGTGATAATAACCTGAAGTTACACTCACACTGAAGAATTGAATTTTCAACACATTGTCACTCTCAACTGATTGAATATTGACACTTGGTCAAAGGAGAGATCTCTCGTCAGAATCCCAGGGTAAATGACAGATGGCGGAAATTGTATCACATGACGTGAACTTTAACAGCGACAGTCTTTAATTTTCTTTATTTCAGCCTAGAGAATTATTGTTTGCAGCCTATAGATTTAGGGATTAGTGTAAGGGAAGGGTTTACTTTACAGTTCACGGAAAATGCAAGTTCCTGCCACAACTTGTCCTGCGTGTCAATAAATGAAGAGAGAAGTGCCCCTACTTGATCAAGCATGAATATTTGGGAGTTGGGAGTAAGACTGGAAATGTTGTATACTGTTTGAAATTAGATAGATTGATGACCAAACTAACTCTGAGGTTTTATGCAAGTCTCTCTCAATGCCCTGATCAGATGCTAGTTGGTTCACGTACTGTAGCTTTGACGACAGCGTCTCTCTCTTTTGACTCTGCCCAAACAGAACAGAAAAATTCAGTGATATATATATATAGAACTGGTACTAACGATGCACAAGCATAAGTTAACCACTGGGTCCAGTTTGGTATAATATTGGCTTATCTCTGCCATTCAATAATTTGCCATAAATAAGGTAATGGTTTGAAGAGTTCAATGGAAAGAAAATAATCTTCAAAATGATGTGTATACGAATATTGTGTGGTCCTCAAATACAACGAGGTTCCCTACGGTTCTGCAGGAGCGCCAAAATTATGACTTATGAGTTATAGAACATTTTCAAACCTTCCTTAAGACAGATCTTGGCATTTTGATTATATGTTGTTTAAAATGAAAACAATGTTTGTATTTTATAGGAACTATCAGTAACACATCTAACTATTAAACTAGAATTCATTAAACCGTGAGGTAATTTATTGTAACACTGTCATGGTTCACCATCTGAAGTAATGCTTTCTATATTTAGGTCTTTATGTTTTAGCTGCCAACTTCAAAAAATCCTGTCATTTTATTTTAACATCTGTTTATTGAGTGATAGCTGTTTGACATGAAAATTTAAATTGTCACATAAAACCCATCATAAACTTGTGTTTCAGCCATTTTTCTATGACTACTCTCTACGCCACAGCTCCTCTATGATCAAGACACTCGTGTCTCTGTATAATTTAACTGTCTCATTTTTCCTCCAAAAAACTGCAGCCATCATCGTAGTGATTTATATCTTCCACATGTGTGTTTTTTTTTCCTCCCTGTCTCTCCTTCCTCTGACTTTTCTGGCAGACTGAAATTGCTTTATTATTCCCCTGGAGTCTGTCAAATCCCCCAGCAGCTACAAACTCATCACCCGTCACTGGCTCTTTGTCTGAGAGGAAATAAAGTGTCGGGATTTCCTGGGTGACGGATTTGTGTAATCGTCCTTTGTCTGGGCCAGGGGAACAAGTCGGTGGACACATGAAGGGAGATGAGGAGAAAAGGAGTGAGAACGAGAGGCAATGGGAGAAGGTGGTGGATCAGTCTGTCTTTTTAAGTGAAAATTGAGTTTCTTTGAAGAGGAGCTCCTCAGGCGGAGAGGGTCCAAGACCTTTGCTTTTGGATCATGAAAAGGAGAAAGTCACCTTTTCTTTGGCTGAATCCAATACACTTCTGTAAAGTGTCTGTGAGGAAGGATGATGCAGACAAAGAGAGGACAGAAGGATTCACTCTGAAGGTTATTCTCCATCTCTACCAAGTGCTGTCCTACTGTGCAGAGTCCCATGACAATATCACACTCGGACAGCAACTCTCAGATTCCTGCCATTGTTCTGATGACATATTTAAAAAAAAATGTATGTTCTTGAGTGGTGGGGTCGCCATAGAGTTGTGGCATTTTGCCAATCAAGCATAATTTTTAATGCACCTTAAATTTTTTTTTATATTTTGTCCCATCATGAATAAAAAAAATGTATGTTTTCCCTTTGTATTTTTTATTTAAGTTACCAAAACTAAATAAATTTGATTTACTAGAAGGCATATAATACAGTAGTTTATTTTACAAAATAATGTGTCCAAAAGGTGAGGTTTGACACACCAGTAGCCCTCCGAGATCTAATTAGTAAATTAGTAAATAGATCTGAACATGAGAGATAAAACAACTTTTAAAGACACTAAAATCATTGCATATAGATCAGAAAAACTAATGCTGCACATTAAATATAAAGACAAAATCCTCAGGGATGAGATATATTGGTTTAAGCATCATGGTATGAGGATGTGTAACAGGGAAGCTAATCACAGTTCAGGTAGAGGGATTAATACAGGTCAATGCCTCAAAATAAAAGCTTCTCAGAGGCTGCTAAAAACTTGAGAACAAAAGTGGGTGTTAATAATTCAGAGTTAACCTTTTTAAATTGAGTATTTAGAGCCATACTAAATGTAAATGTAGCCAATGTAAATCTACTCAAGTGTTGAAGTTAATAGTCAGTGTAAAATTTGATAGCCATGCAGTGTAAGTTTTACTCTATATGGTGTTGATTACCTGCCAGTAAAATTAACTCTGAATGTTACACTAATTTGGAATGGGACCAGATGTTATCTGAAACAGAGGTATATACAACTCAGTAGTTGTTAAAGTAGCACATGTTTTTTTACTGTGCAGGGTAGATCATAATAAACCTACATACAGCCAGAGATACAATGGAACGATTAAGATGAATATATATTTAAACCAAGACTTCCCTCTCCTGTGGTTATAAATACCTGCTTCAATTGTGACAAAGATTCGTTCTAAAAAGATTTGTTTGGGGAGGAAAAATATTTTTTTTAGCTTTTTGTAACAGGCCAAACTAAAGCACAAGTAGTATGAATAATTGTGCACGTCACCATATAATTAAATCGAACATATTTCTATTATGTACATTTGGACAGTAGGATGTATATCACCTTTTAAGGCACTATAAATGTTGAAATATACCTCTTTTAAATAAAAAAAAATGCATTGTCGGAACTGATAAAAGAAAAATAATACTGCAGGGTTATGTGGATGCTAAGACTTTTTACCAAAAATGTTGTTAGAGTTCTGGTTCTGTTTTTCTTTTGAATGTTCAGTTTTGTTTTGCTCCTTGTTTTCTAGTTTTTTTATGGTTTAAGTCTTATTTTATTGTGTTCTTTGGTTTTTTCTCAGTTTCTGTCTTAGTCTTGGTTCTGTTATGTTTTCTTTGAGTGTTCAGTTTTGCTTTAGTCCATGTTTTATAGTCTTAGTGGTTTAATTCTTATATTGTTGTGTTTTCTGGTTATTTTCAGTTCTCAGGTTTTTATTTTTTTACCTCTGCTGCCCTCTTGAGTTCTCCTTTCTTTCCCTTGCACCTTTCTTTTTTCTGCTCTACTCACACCTGCTCTTAATCTGCTCGTTAGCTCTCCCTTTGTTTCAGTCTCCCATAAATGCTCTCTCTGCGCAGACCTTCAGTGCTGGTTCCTAGTCAAACTCCTCCAACTCCATCTCTCTGAGCCTTCCTCTTTGTGATAGCAATCCCCCTGATGACTCCATGGTTTCTGGTTCGTCTTGACTTTTTTTCACTTTGGATTTTGGATTCCTGGTTTCCTGTTTGTTTCTGGATTTCATATTTGGATTTTTAATTACCTGCCTCTGTTCTCAGTTAACTAATCATTAAATGAACAAGAAATTCACCTCTGCCTCCCTGCCTCTGCTTTTTGGTCAACAATCCACAACAATTCTTGACAATTGCTGGGTTTGATCATAAAAGTTGAAGTTAAACTACCTACTTACCAAATCCTGAAGGCATTAATAAAAAGAAAATGTTAAAATAATTTAGTTTTAGAATATGTTTTTCTGTAAGACAATCATTAGCACTCATTACATTAATTAGTAATAATACTAATATAGGATATTGTAGATCTGCAAAATTTCTGCTGTATGTTGTCTGATGTCAGCTGCTTTATTATACTGAATATAGCTGCTTGGCATTAACTTAAAAAACCTAAGATACTGAAAAGGAGGCAGAGAAATTGTTAGGCAGGAAAAAAAGACAGATGTTCTTTATCACTTGTTATTTGTCCTACATTAGAAGCAGCACAATGTTCTGTCTACTGACCTGCCAACTGCCATGCTGCTCCTCATTCATCCTTCCTCTCGTTGAACAAACTAATGATGAGTTGTCAGGGCAACATTTACTTGGTCAGATCAGGGGGACCTAAATATGGAGCAGCCCGGATTATGAGCCAGACATAAAGCACAAACTCATGCTGTAAACACATTAGAAAGAAAATTTTTTACTGTTAAAAATACAGCATGGACTCAAAATGGTCCTGATCATATCGTAGAAGAACACACATATAGAGGATAGTTGCTGTTAGACTACATTAAAAAAACAAAACAAAAACATGTTGCTTACTTATATTTGGCACACACTCATTAATATGAGTGTTTACTTATTTGCAAAAGCTCTTTTATGGTAGAAGATAAAATAAACAGGATAAAACACTTCTAAGCGAACTGGGTCCCCGGTTCACAAATTAATCCCTCTAGATGAATATGTTAGAAATAAATTATTACAGGAAGTTGTTTGATTTACAAATAGGCACAATGAGATGATACTAAGCTTCACTCTTTCCATACACCTTGAAATATTTTGTTATACTTTATTTGTTAAAAATACAAACATCAATTTATTCTATTTGGATTTTCATTTGTCAAAGTAGTAATATTTGGTACATATAAGGAATATTAAAGAGAAGGGGAGGATATGTGGTTTACCACAAATATTTAAATTATAAATGTAAGTGTGGTGTTCTTCGTTTTTTTGGGCCTTAATTTAAATAACCCTAGTGAAATAAATCAACAATAAGAAAATAAAATCCAGAAGTTGCCTTCTAATGTCCCCCTAGTTCGGAGGTCTTCAACAGGGGGTCCGCGACACCTAGGGGGTCCACAGAGGTACTGCATGAGGGTGGCGAAAGTTTTGGTTGATTAGACTTTTTTTTTTATATTCTTCCCTCCAATTATTTCCACTGATTGAAATGTCTTTAAAAACACATTAACATGAATTCAACACACTGTAGTAAACAGATAAATGGAGGCAGAAGATGTCTTTCAGTCATCAATGCACACATTCAGCGACACACAGGAGCTCTTTCAAGCTGGGCACCATTTCATTCACAACACCTGTCCCATCAACCAGGAATCAGAAATACTTTAATAATCCCAGGGAGAAACTACTTTAGTTACATTACTCCATCTGTAATAGAGTGACTATAGGACCAGTTTGATATAACACTATTTAATACTATATATATAAATAAGGGGTCCCGGCTCCATCTCGGCATTAGTCTGGGGGTCCTTGGCCTGGAAAACATTTAAGACCCCTGCCGTAGTTTATTTAAATATTCTGTATCTTATTCATAAATGTGAAAATGTGGGAAAGTTTAAAGATATTCAAACTCTGTTTCAAATTCTGTGAAACCAGTCTTTTAAAATATCCTTTTTGCTGTGTTTTATTCAATCCTTTATCTTCTGATAGTCAAACTAACAGATTCTAGCTTCTAGTCTTAATAATATGCTGTTTGCAGGAGAGGAAAACCCACATGGATCAGAGATGAAGAAGACAAACTGAAACATTCTGTTTAATAAAGGGGAACAGAGAGTAGGAAAAGAGGCTGCATATGTTTCTCAGGCCTGGATAAGCAGAATATCTTAGAAATGCACTTACAGATGTAAATTTACGTTCCTTTTGATTGCAGCGGCACTTTGCTTTTGCTGCGACTATTCAAGTCTGCAGTAAAATGTGGTTTTCACTGAATATAAAAAGATGTCAACATCCCAGCTAAGCTCCGTTGACCCCTCTGATTAATGCCGTTATTGTCAATGATTTTTTTTTTTCCTCAGTTGGAGGTTCAACAGCAGCGTTCTCGATGAAAGCTTGGAAAAATCAGAACGTTTGAATGGGTTTAATCAACCTGTCTTTTCTTTCACACACACCGGGGGAAATGAATGTCGGTGAAAGTCCCCACTCAGAAAAAAGAAAAGAAAGAGAAGTACAGCAATGTGACCGTTGAGAGATGAAAACCATGAAGTTTTAAACCAAGGCCAACTTTTTCTCCGCTTGTTGAAAGTTCACATATCAAGCAGTTCTCGGAGGACTCTCGGGCTTTAGGAAAGAAGAAATCTGGTCCAAAAAGACATTAAAGAAAAACTAGAGGGTAGATATATGCTTTCCTGCAGTGTGAAAGTTCTGCTCACTGAAGCCAAGCAAAAATCTACATGTCATGGATTCTTTTTAAAAATCACAGCCCAGGGCGAATGCCCCAGTCATCCAATGGAAACAAATCCTTTTAGGCACAACAGCAATAGGCATATATTCCTTTCTTCTTGATTTTCTCCTTCAGATATGATGTTCAGACTTAAAAATTGGATTATTTGCTCTCACTCATTGCTTTGACCCTCATTTCTCTAACTGAGAGCCAGGATGTAAGATCTAAATCCCTGCAGACTTCCAGCATACAACAGATTCTGATATAACCAAAAGAAACATTAGTTTTAAATAAAAAAAAATCCTTCCAGCATGACAGCAAACCAGGAGACCAACAAGACCTCCCTCATCATATCTCTCCATCTATTTATCTCAAAGAATTTTTTTAAATAGTTGAAAAATTGAGCTTTCAATTAATATAGTGGCTTCTGGCTGTTTTTTAAAAGGTTACTTTATACTTTTATACTTTAAAGGGGAACACCGTTTTTTTTTTGACATTGGCCCCTTGATTTTATGTTATTACATCATGTTCTTCTCACCCATATAAGTTTTGTGTCATTTGGAGCTGTTCTAAAGATAATGGGTTTTGTAATCCAAGTATTATCCATTTGGAGAGCGAGATCATCTGTGGTAGTAGCACTAGACATCTTCCAGGCTTGTGAGTAAAACTAGCTGCAGTTCAGCAGACAGGATGAATAAATGGTAGCTGGCGCGCGCAGATGACATCATACACACTCTGCTTTGTTTTTAGAAGATATAAATATAAAAAATATAACCGCAGATGTCTGGGGGACAGTGATTCGCCTACATGTTATGAATGCTGGCGTACCATAAAAGATAAATTATGAACAGTTCAGTTTGTGCCTTCAAGTCGTTGCCCATAGGAAGACGTTACCTGGATATAACCTAACAGAATATCTTCAGAACGGCTCTAAATGACACAAAACTCATATGAGTGAGTAGAACATGATGTAATAACGTAAAATCAAGGGGCCAATGTAAGAAAAACTGGTGTTCCCTTTAAGCAGTTTTTGGAGCAAAGTAAAGAGGTCAAGTAGATACTTCAACTTTTACCAGATTGTTTTTAAACTGCAGTATCTATACTTCTACTTAAGTAACAAATGTGTGTACTTTTGATACCACTGATATACAGAGTACCTTGTCTGGTCTGTAGCTATGTAGCTACTGTGTTCTGACACGTATCTAGCAGAACCTGAGTTAACTTTATCATTTACTAATATGTCTACTAGATTGGACACGCGGGCTTGCCTTCATTGTTCACATGCAGCAATTAGCCCTGGCCCTGGTCCATCACTCTGATTCCTTTAACACTGCAGACTCAGAATACCCCTCAACGGCTGCCATTTTTGAGATCATCTCACCCAGTTATCCAGCCATCATAGCATCGCTGATGTCACACTCACTTACATCCTCATGCTCGTCCACTTTTCCTGGTTCTGACACATCAGCTTTGGGACACGAAATTCACTTGCCCTCTAATATATAACCCCCACTTACAGGGTCCAGGCTGAATGCATTAGCAGGGCCATTTACTTCACCTGTCAGTGGTCATGATGTAATTCCTCATTTCTATATGTTGCAAACAGTCAAAGCAAAGAGACGGAGATTCTGTTTGATTAGAACATCAGCAATAAGTCGGTCAAAAGGTTTCTCAGCATGAGGGCTGTTTGAAGAGACAAACTGTTCAAAGATGTTAGAGTAACATTCTATAACTGGGTCAATGAAAACATCCCCCTGAAAAATACGGATGTGATTAAATAATCACCCGCTGTATGGAAGTTCAAACAATACCAAAGCGTTTGTGCAAGATGATAGTTTAATACCTGTGTTCCTTTTTTAAACAGCATAAAGAATGCCTGCTTCTTTAACAGGCATTTGATCAGAAGGGTAGTTCATGATGTAAAACGACTCCCCACATGAAGCCATTACTGAGAGATACCCAGCGGCAAAGTCACAGCGAGAGGAGCAGATTTCAGATGTCGTCCTCCCAACGCTTTTTCCTCACCATTTAACCACAGCAGTACTTACCTGGTATCTGACGTGTATTAAAGTCAGTTTAGTTCAAGCATTACAAGGACGTCCGTAAAATAGTTAAGCTCAAAAGAGTAAAAATTTTCTCCTTTAATTGTTGGATATCAGGAACAGATGGAAATAGTAAAAAGAGGGAAACATCTGTAAAGCAAGGGTTTAACAGTTAGGACACACTGGTATAGGGATATGTTTAGGAATTTAGCAATTCTGGAAATAAACATAGTGCTTGATTACACAGACAAAAGTTTTGAAACCTTTTTATGACATTTTAAGTTTTTGATAGACCAACATAGGGTATCTCATAAGGCAAAGTTTTTGAAAACAATAGAAAACCTATAATTCTCACAAAAATTCTTATACAGCCCCCTCCCGAAGCAATCATCTGCTGAAATATTTATCAATGAGATTAAAGCTTTAATACATACAGGGTTTAAATGTCTCTATTATCTCTGGAGAGCAAAATGGATTTTGCTTTTGAAGAGTGACATCAGAACATCAGATTTTAAGGCTTGAAATAAATTAAACAAATTAAGGTTTATTCTGCACTATGATTTTGCATTCCTACACATTAGTATGGATTTATTTAAGCCGTTCCTTTGTAGCTCCTTTCTTTGATTGTGCTACTTGTCAAGTTGAAGTTTAAAGTCCCTCACAGCATCTACAAGGCTTTCTTGCAGGATCACCAGTCTTTAGCTCCATCAGCCTTCCCATCAACTATTAGCAGACATCAGGCATCTGCCACATTTGCTTTGTCACCTTCATGGGTTGTTAAAATTGCAAACAAGACTCTTAATGGTTGAATGGTTTCCTTCAACATAATTCTTTTTCTTTTTTTTTGAGCGGGGGAGACTAATCGCTTTCCTCCGAATAGTTTTCCCACCTGAGCTGTGGATCTCTGCACATCCGCCAGAGTTCCAGGGGCCACAATGCTGCTTCTCTGATGAATGCTCTCTTTGCGTCTGTCTGCTTGCCTGTCCCAGGCTGAGTGCTCCAATTTTAGTTTTTCCATTTTTAAATGATGGAAGTGCCCTGTTAGATGTCAAAATATTTAATAGTGATTTTTTTTTTATCTTTTACAACTTTAAAGATTATGAATGCTTATGTAAAGCACTATGCTGACCCTTGTTAAGCTCATGACTGACATTATATATAAGTAAAAATAGAAATTACAAAAGAGTGCCTGCATTGCCATCTTCAAAACAATTGAAACCTATGTTCCAAAAATACAGACTTTTTGTTATGATTGCCTCCCAGAGTGTGTCTTGTCCTGTTTTCAGTCTGTGTGTGTATTTATGCATCTAATGTGTTTATTGGCCTCGGTTAGTGATCTGTCGAGAGGTTTCCTGTCAGTCTGTGGGTCCAAAAACCATTACAATCATGAGAAACGATACCAGAAGTTTCTTACTTTTTTCTCCCTCATTTGTTAAACAATCCAACTAGCCTTGGATCTAAATGAGTTCCTGGCAGCTACACTGCTCAAAGGGATTCTGAGATGACTAAAAAATATATCTACTGTATACAAAACATAATGGAAAAGAGGGAGATACAGTGCATTTTGAGGCTGTCAGTCTTTAATGTTTTGTTTTGATATATTTTCAACAGGCGGTGAGTTATTTTGACTGCCCACAGTGGGTTTCCCTCAGGGACTGACGGTTGGCCATGGTTATTTCATGAAGCTAATTTGTATCTGTGGGCAGACAACTCTGGCTTATGGCTACACAGGACTACAGCACTGTAATACAACCTATGCATGATTTTCACTCAGTGTTGGAAATCCATTGAAGGGGAAAAGTTCTGTGACTGCTGGTATTGTCATGGAGAAACTAAACACAACCCTACTTCTTTCATAGGAAGGAACCACTTCTGTACAAGCAGGGTTTCAGTTTGGCTTAGGAGTTGTTTGTAGCTTTTTTTTTCCTACCTTGTAGTAGTTGGTAATTGTATGAAAGGTAAACATGTCCCCCTTCACATCAAAATAAGATTAAATTTGAAACTCCCTCCCTTCGCTCCAAAAACACACACTGAGGAGAGGGGGATGCTTGGTCCAGTTATGTTTGACTTTTTGTATAAACATCCCATTGTGTCTGCTGGTCAGACAGAATGACAAAAACGATGGCCAAAAGGAAACACACCTTTATCCCTATCAGGAATCCAGTTTGTGTGGTCTATTTTTGTGTCTGTCTCTCCCTCCACCACCAGGTGCCGCCCTGTCATTGTTGGTCCTCCCTCCACATCTGCGGCTCTTTGGATCATTATCTGGAGGAGTACTTAAGCAGTGGACTGTCACTACCTTGACGCCAGAGTGTTTGCCAGTTTTGGGAGCTCTAGCCATGCTTAGATTTGCAGAGTCTAACCTGAGTCTTTATTTCACTGAGTCAAACTGAGTCTTTGTCTCTCTGAGTCCAACCTTGTTTCATGTCTTTGCCTTCTGCAGGAAGTCATCCTGCATACTGGATTATTTGGCCTTCTTCCCCCGGAAGGATTGTTTACCGAGTTCACACTGAGCAGGGAAGAAACCTCCACATGTGCTGATGGATTGTTTACTGAGTTCACACTGAGCAGAGGAGAAACCTCCATATGTGCCGTTCAAGTCCCTCACGGAAATCCAAGTGACAGTCCGCTCCAGTGCTCCTCCGGGTCCAAAGAATGTCTACCTGTCCACTCTTCACTTCAACATGTTCCCTCTTCTCTGATCAACTCACACAGACTGGATGCTAGTGAGCGAAGAACCCTCCCAAACGGGAGTCCCTCAATAGCATTTTCCCTACTGCATTCAAAATTCCCACGGTTCCTGAACTAACCGTTGTGATGTCCCCTCCAGACATCAAAGTTCCTGTTCTCCAGCTACTGTACCTGAGTTCCAGATCACACTTGCCCTGTACCCTCATCCCAATAAACCTGTTAAATCTTTTTCCTGGTTCTCTGAGTGGTTCTCTGCATCTTTGGGTCAGACCTTTAAAAACACATCATGACAATGCCTCTTCTTCCTTTTTCTGTTGCTGTCTATCAGAGAAGTACAGAGAAAAGCAGAAACAACAGGCTTTCTTATATGGCTTGTCAAATGGAGTGAGAGAGACAGGCAGCAAGGAAAAGAGAAGTAGATAGGGAGAGGATGAAAAAAGAGAAAGCAAAGCTCTGGTGGCTGATAATAGCAGGTAAGACGTTAACACCAGTGGTGGGATATGAAGACGTTAGCATAATCTATCCAAGACAACTTGTTTCATAAGCTTGAGGAGTCTAAGGATGGTCAGAACTGCCTCAATAAACCAAATGTTTCACATTTTTACAAAAAGTAAGAAAGATTTTAGAATACATGCCAGGGTCAGGTAAAATGCTTAGAGCTACACAACCCTTGAGTTCAGATTTTGTCTACCATTAATAAACATTTATATTATCTAAATATTTATGTCCTTGTATGGTATAATTTCTTTTCATTTAACCAGCCATAATTCAGTGTAATTTGAGAAATTTGCTCTTATATAAATGTTTCTAACATTTTTTTTAAAGTCAAAAGCAGTATTTTTCTAAGATAATGTATTGGAAGTTCCCGCCCTAATAATAACCCCACATCAATACAATCCTCTGATATTCAAATTGTATGCTAATCTGTACAGTAAGCCTTAATGGAAACAGAGAAGCAGTACAGCAATAATGGAAAATAAAGTTCTACATAAAACAAGTTATTTGAGTAGCCATTCAAGAAGGTAGCAAGCAGGCTTTGCACAGGAATGCACAGTAGTTTAAAACTTTCTTTTCCCAAAGAGTCATATTTGTAGAGAAATTTCAAAATAATCGTGCAGTACAGAAATCGCATCCACAGCTGCTGCCTTGCAAAAAGACATGGATCACTCTGGTCCATTTCTCAGAGTTAGGGCTTACCATTCCCACCAACTTGCTTTTAATTACATTGAAGAGAGGAGCCAGTGAGAGCTTGTTAAGCCTCTATGATTGTTCTCCTTCGCAGCCCAGTGCCTATCTTTCCCCTGACGATGGCACCGCCCGGCATCACACCAGCTCAATTAGCCATGAAATATTCTCCTGCACACGTCTTCTAATGGTGTTTTATGAGTCTGTGGTTGTGCTGTTAGGATGAAGAAAAATTCCAAGAGGGGTCATTATGGAAAAAGAGGGAAAAAAAGAAGAAACAAAATGTTTAGGTTTGCCCATTTTTTATGATTTATTGGTTTTAATTAGTGAACTGTTGTAAAATGTATTCTTGGCCAATTTACTCTTTGTTCTGAAAGCAGACTGGATCATGGTTGGGGGGGTGTCACTGGTCACAGTTTCCATGACAACAGCCAGAACGTGGCAACTTGCGGTGGAAGTTTTTATCTCCATCATAAATTGCTGCTATTGTCTATTTGTTCTCTAACGTGGAATTTTAGAGCTTTGGGGCGCTAAGTAACATAAATGTTTGACAAATGTAAGTTGGTTTCTTGTAAAATGCTCCAGGAAGTGATGTGGAAGGCAACTGTTTAGATGAGAAGCAATATAGCTTTTTATTATTCAGAGCCAGAACCACACTGTGATAGCACAACTTCAAGTTCATCTTTAATTCATGGTTTACCACCTCACAAAAAAAAAAAAAACTGCTTTTCCAAAACAATCCAGTTTCTCCCAAGCAGCAGGCATGTGTTCTCTCCTAAGTCTTTAATCGAGATGGAAGAAGGAAAAAAAAGCAATAAAGGGACACGGTAGGATGAAAAAAAAAAAAAAAAAAACCTGCCGTTGGCTGACAGAGGCTTTGCATCGATAGGAACCCGGCAACGCCAGTGGCAATCTCATAAGGATGCCTCCGTGGAACTGCAGGCGATTGTCTGTGCTGACACAAGGACTTCCCAGCCAATTCATCTTCTGGATGTTCAGCCAATCGCTCAGCACGGCCCGACAGGACCACCAGCATGGACCACTTTGAACACTTTCAATGTACTGAGACACCAACACAGAGGCCTCGTGGGGTGAGAGCAACAGCTACACGCCACGCTGCTCACGCTGAGGGAATGAGAAATGGCTGCATCGACTCCGGAATAAACAGACTGCTAAATCAGCCAACGCTAATCCACAAACTGCAAACCTATTACACTGAGCCTATAGCAAGGTGAAAATTACATGAACACTTTTGATGATATTCAAAATAACACAGACTAGGGGAGATGAAACATAGCTGAAAAACAGTGTCTTTCTCACAATGGTTCAACAGATTCGTGTTTGGGAAACACACTGAGGCCAACATTTCACCAGAGCAAATCTATAGGTGTTATTGTCTCATCCCTATTTAAACTTGACGTGCAGTCAGAGAGCTCAGCGTGTGTGGGAACAATCAGGAAGGGATGCAGTCACTGCGGGAGATTGTTGGATCTCGACTCCAGATTGAGGCAGGAAAATTACTTCAAAATAAGCCTGAGTGACAGGCTGAGGCGGTTCATCCAAGTGCCAACCACAATGGTGCAGCTTTAGAGCCAAAACCCAAAGCTGTCCCAAATAAAGGCTTTATTCAATAACTCTGAACTGATAGCAGCGAATAACCTGACGAGGGGGCCGTGTTTATGAAGCAGTTTAGACAATTAATACAGAGCTCTGTGGTTCCTTTGATGGATTATACATTTCTTTTTGTATGCCAGAATGCCTAAAAAACGTTTTTTGTAGGCTAAGCTAAGATGAAGGATTTGGAGAATTTTCTGGGGAAGGGCATTGCTATTAGTTAAAAATGATCAGTGTTGTATAGTATCCAGGTAAAAATACTTAACCACTGTACTTAAGTATATTTTGGAGTACTTGTCCTTGAGAAGTACATAACAGTTTTTGATTAATTTCACTTTTACTTCACTATATTTCCAAACTTAATTGCAAAATCTAACTCACATTTTTAATGTTTGGTTTAGTTACCTGTTACAAAAAAAGTGTGAGAGAGAGAGAGAGAGAGAGAGAGAGAGAGAGAGAGAGAGAGAGAGAGAGAGAGAGAGAGAGAATATTGGCCTGTATTAGCAGCCGGGTCTCTGATAATGGCCTGTCTGGCTGTCGGCGGATGTAAATACTGGCTGGATTCTTGTACAGGCCGGGGCTATAATTACAACCAACAATGTTTCTGGGCAGTCCTCAACAACTTGTTATAGTAACATACAAGTACCACAGGGGGGCAATGTATGCTAACGAATCCAAGCCATTAGCATGGGAAGTCCCATCCTTAGCGCAGACAGTGCCGCAGACACGACGCCGGCTTGTTTTGTTTTTATGACCGAAATTGCAAAAAAACAACTCATGAAGTTTGACCAGCTAGAAGAGCGAGGTGGGCGAGAATGTTGGGACCCTTTTTCCACCTGGATCCCCGCTCTTTTTCTCCGTCATGTCCCTTCGATCTCGGACTACTCGCTCCCACTTCCTCGTCGCCTTTGCCGTATCTAGACTCACAGTGTATAGCGCATACCACGCTTCAATATTGAGCATAAATCAAAAATGTCTGCTTCAAGCTCACTTTGACTTACTGCTGCAGGAGTATAACCAGCCACACAATCGTTCTGATCTGAAAGACAAATGTGATTACTTGTAGGTCTGGTGGTAACCAGGCAGCGTTAAAATGACAGAATTTCGTTGACCTTCGTTGTTCTGAATTTCCCTTGAAATATATCATACTGGTAGCCTAATTCTACTTAACCTGCCACAAATAAAATTTTGCTTTGATGGCAGAGCAGTTTCCATTATTTTTTTTGTTTCGCAAGTCAGTTTGGCCAAGATTCTATTTTGTGTCTTTTTTTTTTTTTTGTATTGCAGTGCAGAAAAATTTCAGCTGCTGGAAAATGTCTGAATAATGTTCTGTATACCGTTATGGTAACTGTAGTTTTTCAATAAATGAACCTAGTATTTTATAGGGTCAAAGACACACAAAATCTTGTTTTTATTCATTTCACTGTTGTCTGTTTTGCTCAAATAGAAATAAAGGCCTGTCTCTAATTCTGGCCTCCTTCCAATAAGGGCCTGGACCAAGATGTGCCTGAGTGAAATAAAGGCCCCTGCCTATATTTGAGGATTTACGGTAGAAAATAAAGACATAACCTTGTTAAACACAAGTGCAAGCTACAAGAATGAGCAGAAGAGAGCTGCAGTTCAATGTTTTGGCGAGAGGTGACAGTATCATTAGAACACTCTGCCATGTATCTTTAAAAAATGTATTCTTTGTAATGTTGATTTATTTTACAATTTTCAATATTTTACCAGGTGTGAAAAACATACTTATAAACAAATGGTATAGAGGCAATAAAACTGCTGAAGGGTTTACTATCCAACAGAACAGCGATGTTTATTCAGAGTATGAATGAATCAGAATGTCCCAGTCAAAGTCGAGACCTCAGTCCAACTGAGCATCAATAACAAAAACGAAAGATGCTCCTTATCCATCCTAACTGAGCTTAAGTTTTAAGGCCAATGAGAATGAGCAAACTGGTTTGTCACCAGGGGAGCAAAGCTGTTAGAGACAAACTTTGAAAATGGAAGCTCCATCGCATAAAATCCATAATAATACATTAAAGTTTATGGTTCAAAGGAGATAAAATATAAATAAAATGTAAAACTTTGTGCTTCAGGTCATTTTATTTTCTCCAATAAGTAACACGGTCATGAATCCTGAGCTCTATGCTTGCTCTGATTCAAACTTTTGATAGTTTTACAGAAATGAATGAACTGGAATGATCAGGGGAAACAAAACCAAACAAATCCTGCAGGCCAAGCCCAACTATGAGGAAGTAAAAGACAGACACCCCGGAAAGTCATGTGTTTTCTTCAACAACAAAATGACATCTCTTATCCATCCATTTTCTGACACGCTTAATCCCAAGTGGGGTTGTGAGGAGTGCTGGTGCTTATTTCCAGTTGTCTACGGGCAAGAAGCAAGGTCCACCCTGGACAGGTCACCAGTCCATCACAAGGAAACACAGAGACAAACAATCTTTCACACTCCTAAGGAGAATTTAGAGAAGCCAATTAACCTAACAGTCATGTTTTTGGACTGTGGGAGGAAGTCGGAGTACCCAGAGAAAACCCACTAATGCTCATGGTAAACGTGCAAACTCCATGCAGAAAGACCCTGGACTGGAAATCGAACCCGGAACCTTCTTGCTGCAAGCCAGTATTGCTACCCGCTGTCCCATTGAGCACTGGATAGCAACCTTATCTGGAAAACATAAACCTCCTTCCTCCATTAAATCAACTCTTATAGAGTCCAACCTCAGCTTCTTCTCAGAAGCTATAAAAACGGTCATCATTACAACAATTCCTTACTTATAAGTAGTGGCTCATTCTGTAAAAGCAGAGATGTAGTGCCTTTAAACCCTGAAGCAATGAAATTAGGCCCTTTTTGCCTCAAACCGGGGGATTAAGACTCCCTCCCAAACAAGTGAGGAAGAGGAGGGTGAGCAGGTGGCGCTTTGTTTGGTTTGATGAACAGCATTTTCTCACTGGATATAAATAAGTTTCTATCACCAAATGTGTAATTGAAAGAGAGCAAGCGTGTTTGAACAGCACTACCGGTCCCACTCAGTCGCACTAATAAGCTACATCTCCGCTTTGATGTGGAAGTGTGTCACCTCCTGAGGAGAGGAGCAGAAGGAGGGACTCTCCCTCTCTTACTTGTTGTTTTATTTTTCTTCCTGTTACTGACTGATAATATCAGTGCATTCCAAAGATTCCCTCTAGGAGGGGAACAAAGAGCCTTGCAAATATGTCCATAACCCCCTGAACCTTTCCACATTTTTCTATAACATATTTCGTTGAGATCTAATATAATAAACTGAAACAAAGCAGTTCTAATAATAATGAAGTGGGAAGAAATCTGAAAATGGGTAAACTTTATTCACTGACACTATAGAAAACTCATTCAACCAATTGCAGATATATTTTAGTAATAATTATAACAATGATACATAAACATAAAACATTTCTATACTTTAATCTTCTCTTTAGCTAATTTGTGAATACCTCACAGGTTTGTTGGAGAACATTGCAAAAGAAGGAGCACCATGCAGACCAAGGCAGAAAGCAGTGAGCCATTAGGTCCTCATTCAGGCAGTGGAGGAGTTTAAACATCTCTTAGACAAGTTTTACATTCTTTATCTGGAAATATATGCAGTGTGACACAACATTAATACACCATCCACCTGAAGGGCAGCCATGATGTGCATGATAACCGGAAGAGCTGCAGAGATCTACAGCTAAGGTGCAAGAATCTTTTCATACTGGCAATGTGTTGCAAAACTCTTTCTGCTTTGAGAGGATTTAAAAAAGCCGATGTTTAAAATAAGCAATAAGAAGTCCTGCTAACAGGTTGTTAGACCCATTGTAGGGAGGCACAGCAAATATGAAAGAAGAATTATTCAGGTAAGATGTGCCAAACCTTTCATTGTGAAAAAAAAAAAGTGCTTGAGCTCAAACACCTTCTGAAGTGCCAGCAGGGGGTGCCACATTGTTTCTCCTTACCTTATGATTGACCAACACTGTTAACATTCAGAATATGCTGACTGTGCTCTGCATTTCAGGTTTCTGATTGCTTTCTTCATGCTCTCCTCTGAGTTCCACTGAGTATTCAAGTGTATTTTCCTTCTTCAATAAGAAGAAAATCCACATCCTGCATTTACTTACATGGATATTTACCAATTCCCTGTAAGCTGCTTCAACCAGGACCAAATCCATCAAATCCTTATGTCCTATGCTCCCCTCATTATGGACATCTGAGGCCTCTTAAATCCTAACCATCACATCACAGAGACGCCCAATTTTCCTGGATTTCTCATCTCTCTCTAGGGCTTACCTTATCCTCTATGCAAGTAAAAAATATATGATTCAAAGTCCATAAACACTTACCTAAACCCTTTATACCTCCAATATTCCTGCCTCTTCTCTGCTCCCTTCTTGAACCAGACTCAAAGAAAAATCAAGACTTACCCATTTTTGAAAATAATCTTTCAAATAACCTGCTGTATTTTCATAGAGAACCTTTAACTGTGTTGATAGAAACTATGAAACATCATATTAATGCTTAGATGTGGTAGTAGTTGAATAAAGCTGGGGAGACACTCCCTGTTTTTGGCCATTTGATTCTATGAGATTTTACACATTAAAACTAAATAATGCTGAAAGCATGAAATTATTCCCCAGAGCAACCAATTGCCTTCACCTATTACCATCTCCACAATGCAGTAAATATGTTAGCATGGAAAAAATAATCAGTTTGGTGACCTGATTAGATCAAAAATGTGTCATGTAAACATATCAGATTCTAATGCAATATGGTTTAATCTGAAAGAAGTTTCATTACGATTAAGAGAGGTGCTTTTTTTTCTAATGGCCATACGATTGGTGTCAATGTACACACTTATCGGATCTATGAAATAAAATCATCTATGTGTGTGCAACATCAGTGTAATGTTTTTCTCTTTACTAACCTTCATTCTCTTGCTCCTGGTCCTTGGTGAAGGAGAAGGCTCTAAATGTAATGTGTGGATGAACATGCCTTCATGCCCTCTATCCCTGTAGCAAAGGAGCTTTAGCATAAGGTACTGCTGAACCCTTAACTTAACTAAGGTGCAAAACAAAAGTATGATGTTGTGTCTGTTCTGTCAACAGACAAAACAGAAGAGTTAAAGATAAATAAATGTGAGAGGCACAAAGAGTAGCTAAAGTTTAGGATGACCAGACAAGTTTGTTTACAAAACAGGAAGCTTCTTCTTCTACTTCTAAAGTGTTTCCTGAAAATTAGACAGTTCTGCACATACTCAAATAATTAAATCTGATCTAGCGCTTGGTACATGTATAAACACATCATGATCAGATCATTTTATTTATTTGCTATGTAAACAGAGATTTTGAACTTAGGATCAACCAAGATTTAGATCAGATCAGAGGAATTTTGTGCTTGTAAATGTAGCTACTGTAACTTAGTGGGGACAGAATATAAAGTGAGGATGCTTTTCTGGATTTGAGGCTAGATGATTTAAAATACCACAATTTAAACCAACTTATACATTTAAAATAAAGTATATCTATGTTAAACAGGCCTAATCTAAATTCTAAGGGTGCTTTACACTTTCTGCTCACAGACATTCTTCGTCCAATCTGACTGGGACTGAGCTGTTTTGTGAAGATAATGGGAAGCAATTCGGAAAGCTGGTAAAGCTTCAAAATGACTTGCAGCTACATTTGCAGTGAAGATAAAATAAGGTATTAAATCAAGGGAACTGAATATAAGGAATGCCACACTTTTCAGATTTTTGTTTGCAAAAGTCAGAAAATTCCTTTATTACAATTAATAATCATTTCTAACATGACTCCATAGTCTAAGGGTATATTGCTTTAAAGCTGCACACACATGCATACATGTCTCTGAACTTCGGATTATTAATCAGACTAACGAGGAATCGGCAGCAAAAAAACTGAAGAGAACGAAAGTGTCAGTTCCTGCGATGGCCAAAGACGTGCTGCTCAGAATTAATTGATGGCAGAGACACCACAAGGGACAAGCCAGCCACCATGACAAATTGCTGAGCATCAAGTGGAGAACAAAAAGATGGGGGAGCAAAAGTCATATACAAATACATTTTCATTCCCTCAGAATAGCTCATTCTGTCTTTCCGTCACTCTTTCCGTCACCTGCCCCCGCCGCGCCATTAACTCGCCTTTTAACTGTGACATATAAGATGACATTTAAATATAAATCACGAGCATTAACATTTGCAAACATGAGGGTTTTATGATGGCTCAGTAATGAGGTGCTGTAAATCGCTGGGCCACGGTTCACAGTGCCAGCGGACACATAAACCGCAGAGAGCACTTTAACAAGGACACTACGTGGTGCCGCTCCACTTTGCTGTACCCCCGAGACAACATCAGAGATCCAGTGAAGCCACAGGATGACTGATTTACATGTGCATTCTGCAGATAATAGACACATATATTCATGGACTGTATCAAGTCTAGCCACATGTGTATATCTGAGGCACGGGAGGATAATAAATTGCAGCAGGCTATACTGTTCATGCTATCAGCAAGAGACCGGAACTTGCATGCAGGAACTTGGCACCCAATCCATATGAATTCATATTGACCGTTTCATATACCAGTTCCTCCTTATGATGTGGAATCAAGAACTGACTTCATTGACCTATGGAAGCCCATTAAAGTCATCGGCTTGAAAAGGTAGGAAACCACTTTTAAAACATGTTACATGGGAACAAATGATGATGTTAAATATTAACCTCTCCTGGGTAATATTTATAATTGAGAAGAAGTATAAATACATTCTAGCATATGTATGATAAAAAATAAAGGAAACACAGTCCAATTTGTTTGTTTTTGTGTTTTTGTTGTTTTTTTTGTTTTTGTTTTTGTTTTTTTGATAAATTGCTTTTTCATCTGTTTAAAGATGGCTCTTATATTCTGCCAGAAAGAAAAATGTCAGTTGAAATTTTTTAATCTAAATCTACCAGGGGTATGAATAAGTTTGGGCTTAACTCTGTATACTCAAATCAACCTTATTATTCATGCAACCTAATTATAACAACATAAATGCAGCTGAACTAAGATTTTACTGTATGTTTTGTATTTTTGTTGTTGTTGTTTTTTTTGTTGTTGTTTTTTTACAGAATACATTAAATTAGTTCATAGTATGGATTTAATACAAAAAAGAAGACTTATGTTTCTTTAAAATCAGATTATTTTTGTTTGAAGGGTGCAGACACAGCTTTACCAGAAGTATTTAAAGAGCATATATTACCTAATTAAATTTAGATTTATATGGTAAATAAAATTTGAACAAAAAAAAGAAAAATACTACATTCAAAATCATATTAAAAAGAAAAAAAGCAGCAGTTGGGCTAAGGTATTGTTCTGCAAGTTTTAAGTCTTTCTCTTCAAGTCTAGAGTCAAGTCTCAAGCAATGATAGTCAAGTCAGTTGCTCAAGTCAAGACAGCTCACTCAAGTGAAGCTGAAGTTTTAAACTTTGTAAAGCTTCTTTTTAATAAAGCTGTATTATATGTAAGAAAAATAATTTGGATGGGAAGTGAAACGTCTTCAAACTTGAAAACAAAGTCCAGTGGATTTTTTTTTTTTTTTTACTTTTTTGGAATGACTATGACCTGGATGATTGAGAATCTTCACCAGCACTCAGTATGTGATGGGAGAGTTTAGCTGAACAAGTTAGCTAAAGTTGTTTATCTTAACTTACAATATAAAGAAAGTGCCACCTACAGTTATTTATGCAATAAAAGTCTGACAAAGATGGAATTCGTTTCATCTCCATCTTTAATGTTCTTCTTGCAAATTTGGTATTCTCAATTACATTTTTTCTTAAGTACCTTGAAGTTTACGAACCTCAAAGGGTTTTTTTCGTTTTTCGTTTTTTTTTATCCAAAGAACCAAAAAGAACCAAAAAGATCTACCATTAATGCAATAAATGTATTATTTGAATCTTGATTCACAGCCTGGTCCACTTGCCTCTGAAAAGCCCAGCATTTCTATATTTACTCTAAATCAAAGGACTATTCTGTTTGGATCAGTGAGTTTGGATTTCTACCAGATTACATGCTGTCACCATTCTGACAAGCAAGTGATGCACAAAACAGATACAGATGCTGCGGCCGGGACGATCTGTACAGCAGAGCTAGAAAATAAACAGTGGAGTTCCACTGACCTGATCATGAGCAGCGTGGTGATGACTGACCTTGGTATGCAAAGCGCACATGCATTTCTTTATGCCAGTGTTAAAAAGCCATACCTCGGAATCTGTTTTTTAAAGTGATTAGATGATAACTTGTTATCATCTATTAGATGCAGAAATGTAACCAAGTTTGTTTTTATTAAATATCATAAAAACAGTAAGAAGATATAAAGTTGTGATTGAAAGTTAAGTTAACTTTCATTTAAACACAGATAAAATCATCTGCTAGTAAAATGAGAAAAGTAATAATAAATGAAAAAAAAAAATGGAAATCATGACATTGATTTTAAACAAAAATGAATAAAGTAAACAAAGTTGATGGACTCCTCAACTAATTTTCAGTAAATGACTGAAATCAGGTGTTTTCTGTACCATCAGTGTGTGAGTGTGTGTGTGAATGGGTGAATGACTAATGCACCTGGTGACAGGCATGTTGGTTCACTTTGCAGATTTCAGACATTGTGTCACCTTAAAGTTCAAAGTAAACAAATAAAAAAATTATTAAGATTTTATGTATTACGAAACTCTACAGTACATTTAGCCAAATGTTCCAGATTGTTGTGTCTGATTTGTGAAAGCTGTCTTAAGCCTCTGTCACACCTTGACGATTTAGACCAGCATATGCCTGACATGCGGAAAATCTGGCAAAAATGTTGGCATAGGTTGGATCAATTATTGGTACGTTTTGTATAAGTTATGAGCAAGCTGAAACACGCTAGAACATGCTGACACACTTAACATACGGCAAGTATGTCTTCCTTAAACTTTCTTGGCGTATGTTAGCCTACGCCATACGTGGGCCATAAGTTACAGGTAAGTTATCTGATCGTTGATATACTTTAAATGTAAGTTACTCATAAGCCAAGGCGTCAATCTTATCAAAAACCTATGAGTAACTTGTGAATAACTTACAGTATGTGTAACTTATCAAGAACTTATCTGCATTGTACATCAACATATCAACAGCTAAATATGTTTCTAACTTATACTGTAGCTACTGTTTGATGGCATCTAGGCACCGTTTTGGTGTAAGAAGGATGACTTCAGACTTTCCACAAGATCCTGCAAGGCTGAGACAGCTGTTCTCCAACTTCAGCATGATCTCATCAATTTGACTGTGTTCCAGTTGTAGGGTCAGCGCAAAGGTGAGTGTGATGGATCCTCCCTGCATTCACTCTCACAACCAACTAACTTCCTAGCAGACCTGACGCTGAATCTGCTGCGACTGCAAACCTTCTCTCTTTCTTTTTCATTTTTCTTTTTATCTATTTTTTTTTTTTTTTGAGATATTACCGCGATCAAAGACATCTTTTATTGCAGACCGGGTGCCTCGTGGCACATCGCTGCCCCCCTCTGGACACTGGCTTGTGCACCACTTCATGGGCATTACGCTGCAATGCGTTATGCATCAGTTAGGCTGTCATTGGACATGAGTTCTGGACTCGTTATGAATACACTATTTATATGCCCAAAACTGAAAAAATACAT
>NW_015151142.1:314499-326581 GCF_000732505.1 Cyprinodon variegatus
AGATAGATAGATAGATAGATAGATAGATAGATAGATAGATAGATAGATAGATAGATAGATAGATAGATAGATAGATAGATAGATGAGTATCCAACTCATCATGACATCAAGCCAAATACAGAAAAAGCCTCTGATGCTTTCTTTTAAAAGAGCTGCTACAAATAGCAGCAGCTTTTTCATTAGGCACTGGAAATAATAGATGATCAATTGATTCTTTCTACCCCGTCATTTTGCCATTTTAGTCCTAACAGTATTTCCACCGCTTTCAAAACCCTGCTCTGTCTCAGAGTTTTCTGACAGCAGTGAGCAATCAAAAGCAAACATTCATCTTGATTATAGTTCACTCTAAGGCCCAGGAACAAGATCGTTTTTGTCTATTCATCATGTCACCACCTCTAAGGAGAAACCGGACCGCAGATGAATTCAAGGCTGCACCTCTCCTCATAGGAGACCTTTCCTGTTGTGTTTTCATGTTTAATTTGGCAAAAGAATAAGACTGGGTTCCTGTGGACACAGAGGTAGGAACGGATGTATAAAGATTTTCCCTCGGGCTGTTTGCTGCTGAAAACATTATCATGTTTGAATTTTCTGAATTATATCAAGGCACTCTTGGGCTATTATATGTTCGCTGTGCTTGAATAGACTGCAGGGTGTGAGCTCCACCCGCTTACATTCAGCACAGAGAGTGGAACCTGCAGCTGCAGTATCATAGAGCTCAGAGTGAAGAGCCTCCGGATGCAAGTCTTTCATGATTATATAAACGGCAGACACAATCTCACAGTCAGCGGAGTGTCTAAATGTTGAGGAAATATAAATATAAATGAGGCTTTAGCTCACCTTGCAGGGTTTCTGAAAGGATGCAACGAAGCCTGAATTTGAACTTATGAGTCTCAGAGCAGGAAGGAGGCAGTATTTACCCGGGCTGAAGAGGAAGGAACATTTTAGCATCATTTGGACAAAATCCCTGCAACATCAGGCTTTTTTTCTCCTGTCATATCAAAATAAGTATACATTTTGGCAAATGAATATTTATTCCCCTGCCAACACACACCTGAGTGTTTATATTTCAATAACGTGAATTGACAAGAAATATCGACATGCAAATGGCTTCTTTTTGTTTTGTTGTTTTTTCTGAATCCTCAGCAGCATGTTATGCAACCACTTATGGTAAACAGAAAAATGGTGTGCTGTAAATCTATTGTTCATGGTTCACAGGCAAGATTATGAGTCTTGAAATGAATGGAGGAAATCTGTTTAAAATAAAGGAAGTCTAAGGTCCGCATGTTTAGCTTTTTTCCTTTTATCTTTTTTCAGCAGAATCTGCACTTTGAGTGCTTTGTAAATACACCAATAGATTTCCAAGAGGCAGAGATACTCAGTATTCAAACAAAAACATTTTATTTCTTAAAGATTAGAAACAAAACATTTTAAACAGATCATTCAGTTTAAAAAAGCTTTATGTTTACACTCAAGGTCTTGAAGGAATAGAGCATCAATTTCTCATTGAATGTATTTGAAAATTCTTAGAAATACAGTTTCTAGAAAAAGGTAATTGGTTTAGGATCAATGTTTTCTCTAAGACCTTTTCTCACTTAGGATGGGAGTTTTTGAAATGACCATTTTATTTGAATGGGATCAAATGGTCATAAGCTCTGAGCTCTTAATGTCTGAAACCCTTCTAACCTTTTTTAATTATTAAGATTTAGACATTTTCTCACACTAATCTGTTTCTAACTTGTGATGGGGTTTTTTTCTCTTTTCTTTTAGAATGGAACAATATTTCCTCAGTAAATTACAGGGAAAATGTGGGCTTTACAGTATTTAGTTTCCTCTGCAGCCTTGATATTAGATTATTGTTCTTTGCATTTTTCTATTATTTTCTTTAAGATTTAAATTATTTTATTTTCAACAAAATTTTCTCCCATTGAATGTTGTACTTTTTGTGTCCTAATATACAACCCCGTTGATTGGTCTAGTGACCCATTCATGATGTATCCAACCTCTTGCTTGCTGACAGCTAAGCATGGGGAGTAGACCATTCAAAAATGAGAGCTTAAAGAAAGTGGACGAAAAGATAAATAGCATTTGGATGTACACTGAGGGTTATATTCGTGTGAAATGCCTTTTTGTGTCCAAGTTTTAATCATCTAGATGTTGCTTGGGGACAAAGTTTTAAAAATTTTCAGGTGGATGTTTATTATTCCCTCTATTTTGTGTAATGCACCAGTATCCAAACTAGCTACACTGACCCTCAGCATGGTGCTGCCTCCGCCATGCTTGTTGGCGGTTAAGAGCTGTTATTCTTTTGGCCAGAGTTCAATCTTTTCTGCTCTAAAGCATACATTTCCTCACCTTCAGAGAAAAACAGCTGGGTTATTGGCTGACCTTCACTCAGGGACCTAGAAGAAGGAAGTCCGGTTTGGAGAACACAGGTTAAGAGAACCTGTCCATGATGAGCAAGCATGAAGTGACAGTGGAGAGGAAAAACTCCCCGTTGGGAAAAAACCTCTGGCAGAACCAGGCTCAACATGGAGGTCTTCTGCCGGACCGGTTGAGATGAGACAGGGAACGCAGTAAGAGTCCGGGAGGAATGACACTCTGATGAAGCTTTAACTGCGATGGTGGAAGAGGGGCTGGAGGTAGGATGAAACAGTGTCATCTGAATGAAATCACACAGCGCTTCCACCACCTGCGCACAGAAGCAGATAAGTGCGTATCGGAGGCCTTTTAAGATGAACTTTGGATGCCGATTGGCTTTCATGGATGTGTGGTTCAAAGCTGATTAGCTGTGTCGCAGGTGGATGTAGGAGAGCAATTCGTTTCTTTGGTTGAACTTCCGCCTAGGCTGCATTTAACGTCATGCATGCCTATGATAAACAGGAAGTAGAGACTGCAATCTTGCACTGACCACAGATCAGTAATGGAGGGCATTTTTGATAAATGTGTTGCTATCAAGGAAGTTGTTCTTATGTGAACGTGTCAGTAAATACTGGCAATGTTGCTCCCAGCCATGTCTACATGCATAACAGGAGCATCCAGGACATGGCCAACAGCTGATCAGTTACATGAGCTTAAAGTTCTCTACGTCAGAACTGATTTGAAAAAAGTATTCTCATCTCCCAAGCCAAAGCTCAACCCATCTAAAATGAGTGTAAAAAAATTTTTTTGCACATTGAGGGAGTCTTTTTTTAAATTCACTATTTCCATTAAGGTTTTCTGATGTAATATTTCAAAATGCCCATCAGAAATAACTCATTAAAATGCTCCTAAACCCTTTTCACACTGGCTAAAAAAACTGTTTAAACCAGGGAAGATTCTGCTTTTAGTGGCAGTGGGAACAGCTCACTGCCACAAAGCTCTGTTGCACTTTCGTCATCATCAACGCTCACCCAGCATGATGCCACCATCAGACAAGCAGTTGTGGGGGACAGTGGCCATGCAGCATGCCAGCAGGGGTTCAGACTCGGCTTTTCGGTCAAATGCAATAATAGCCAAAGGCCAATTGTTGAAGGGTTAACAATCGTACAGGTGTACTGTACGGTTGCCAGATTTACAGTACAGTTGCCAGGTCCATTAATGACTAATGCTATGTCTTCATCAGGAATCAAAAATTTGATCAATGTTAGTCCTTGTCATTTGCGTGCACAGACTTTTTGAAGGGCAGGGGAGGAAAGAAAAAAAGCATAGATAAAGCATCCTCACCTCCGTAGAGTACCTTATAAGGTGTGATTTTTTTTGCCCTTTCCGGGCCGACTTTCCAGTCATGTGAGAAATTTTCGACCGGGCCAACGTTCAGCTTTATCGTGCTTCATGTAGTATATGTACTATAGGGAGTAACGAGGGGCGATCAGCCTCTCACAACCATCTCCCGATCAGGAATTGTGAAGTCGGGAAAAGTCAAACATGTTTGAAATTCAGTCGGCCGTCATGGGCAAATCGCTCAGTGGACATGCACAAACAAGGATTCTTCTTATTCCTCTCAGATGAAAACACAGAAGCGTGGCAGGGGTGCAATGAGTGAAATGGAGTTCTGTCTGTAAAATTCACAGACCGTAGTAGCCACATTTGCTCAGCCATGTCTTTGTCCAAATGCGTTGCTGCTTATTCTTATCAGGGCTTTCAGCGCAAAATTGCACAAATTGCCAAGGCAGCACATTTCACTCTAGTAATTAGATTACAAATTTGCCTAACACGGCGAGCTGGTGGGCACCATTTTTTTGTCCTCTGTTTTTTTTTTTGTTAGAGCAAAAGGTTTACAGCCAAGTTAAGCTAGCAACAATCTGCCTTCTAGATTTGCCTTTGTTTAAGGTTAGGTAAGGTTTTTCTGGCCCCAATGGCTGATACTAAATGGAGATACTAATACTTCCTGCACAAAGAAAGAAGGATGGATTTTTTTTATAAATAATCAGCACCTCTGTTGAGTCTAATATATTTTATTTTCATGCTTTATGTGCTATTTTACCTGGTAATTGGATGCATGTTGAATCTGAACGCCTATTGATGATATAAAAGTGATGGAAAAGGGGTTATAAAGTAGAGGATTGTGTTCGTCTTAACTGGCCTGGTTGCTATTTGATTTCTGTATTTACCCTCACTCTAGTGTTCCTCTCATTTATACAGTACCTGCGTTTGATATTTCAAATTTGAATACTATCTGTGGTTTCTTTTATTAAAATGTGAAAGTGGTGATATGAACCGCTTGACACTCATCCTTGCAAATATGAAACAAACCCTTTGTATTACCAAGAGAGCATGTGCCAGTTATTACACCTCAGTGGACAGGAACCACACACACATACACAAAACCTTTGTTTGCATGACTTTCGGAGACATTTCATTGACATTGATTCAATATAACCTATGACCTCACCCAGACCCTTACCCTAACCCTAACTATTACCAATATATACCTAACTCTAACCCCAATTCAAAAAAACTTTACCATTTGAGGACCCCAAGGTCAAAGTGGGAAACACCTCCAAAGATGGTAGAGAAAGATCAAGCCAAGATCCTGTGGGACTTCAAGATACAGACGGACCGAATGGTAAAGGCAAACCATTGTGGTGGTAGACAAAAAGCAAAGGAAAGCCGTTGTGGTTGACATGGTAGTACCAAGTGACTGCAACATCAGGAAAAAGAAACATGAGAAACTAGAGAAATACCAGGGGCTCAGAGAAGGACTGGAGAAAGCATGGAAGGTCAAGGCATCAGTGGTACCCGTGGTCATTGGGGCACTCAGGACAGTGATCCCCAGACTTGAAGAGTGGTTACAGCAGATCCCTGGAAATACATCAGACATCCGGGTCCAGAAGAGCACAGTTGTAGGAACAGCAAAGATACTGCACAGAACCCTCAAGCTCCATTGATTTTCACTTGTATTGCATTCATTTATATCACCTCTAAAACTAAACTAAACTCAATTCACACTTTAGTCCTGCACCTAACCCCCACGTTAAGAGGAGAACCTTTTTTCATAGGGACCACATACACACACACATATAGATTCGGGTCCTGTCTGCATAAGCAAGTACAGAGGTCTGTCACCTTTTCCAGTCAAGATTAATCAGATTTTTTTTTTATTTTTTTTTTTTTTGGTTCGCTTTCAGTGTGCAATAGTGTACAACTATTTTTTTTTTCGTATTACAACAATAGCCTAAAAGAAGAAAAATAATTAATGAATATTGCATATTTTTAAAGGGTCTGATGGCAGAGGGGATAAAGGGACTGGCTTCAAGCCTACAATCACAGCAGCCTTTTTTAAGAAGGTGGTTACGTAGGGATAGTTTATGGTTTTATCTTATCCACCACTTAGCAAATATTAAAGTCTTTTTTTCCCATATAAATTATTTCCTTAAACATGCAGCACTGTTCATGTATTTCATGCAACCTTTCTGTGCAGAATCGTAAAATGTGTGATGCAGAGAGAAAGACAGCCTTATAAAAAAGCCTTATAAGTTTGCGTTAGACTCAAATAAATTACTTATCTGTTTAAATGTTTAGTTGTACCTGCTCTTTTTTAAAAAGCTAAACATTGGTTAGCAAAGCTAACTCGATACAAATGGAATGTATGAGGCTACCTGCTATTAGCAATGCTAACTAAATAAATTAACATTGTAGCAACACATTCACTACCCGATGCTTAACATCTGAATGATATTTCAAAGATTTATAAACAAATTTTCAAAATAGCATTTTAATTATTGTACTTATAGTTTGTTTAATGCATAGCAGCCAGGATGGGATTTGGAGGATGGTGCATAATCTCAAAACGCTATTTCGAATTCAGAAGGCTTTCTTTAGACAGACTGATAATGTTTTAGCTTGAATGATAAGTAGTGTGACAACTAATCGGAAGCCATGACAAAAGGAGCAATAAAGTGCAGTTTAACTGATGATAAAAAAATGCCATTAAACAGCGGGTCAATAGCGGAAGACAAGAAGTCCAAGTAATAAAATAATCATGGCAGGAAGCTAAAGACAGAACAGGCCTTAGATGGCTCATTCCTGGCAGAGATTTATCCAACTGCAGCATTTCCATTCCTGCATGACTTGCTTAAAGATGCACATGACAACACTCCAGGGAGAAAAAGTTTGTTTGTCGACACCTGCAGAGCTTCTCAAGATGATTTTGCGTGTTGTTACTGATTGCTTCAATCAGACAGGCTGTAGGAGGAGGAATACAGATATAAATATAGACTGTTTGTGTGTGCACATGTCTGTGTCAGGCCAGCAGCAATTTCATCATGCATTAAATGTGATGGATGAGCCACAGAGTGATGCACACCTCTGAGCTGATGGCGTTAAGGAAAAAAAAAATAGAAAACTACAGTACACACTTGTTTGAAGATTCTGCAGGACTGATGCTTTGTGACTTAGATATGATAATGAAATGCAGCTGTTATCTTCCCACTGACCTGAATTAATACAGTACAAAGTGAGAGATTCAGTCAGTCAATCTTAAACCATGCCAGCTTTTCTGCTGTAGCTCACAGCGTCTAATCCCATTTGTCAGCAGCAACGGCTGGCTTAGATTTTAGGGTCATGGCGTCGAGCCGCACGTTGAAACGCTTCTACAAGGCGGCAGCCGCCTCTCATCGTGACTCCGGGCACATAAGCAGGGTGTTTCAGTTACTGAGTGATGTACTTTAGACTGTCAGTGAGACTAAATGTAATAAGACATCACAGCTGCATAGAAACGCTGTCAGCTGTTGTGAGTTTTCCGCGTCTCTGCCACGTGGGTCTTCACATTAAAGCTGCTGGATTCCTCTGTGTCTGTTCCTGTTTGCCGTCAGGATGTAGGGACAAACTAAAAACATGATCGGTTTCCTTTTGTCTGTCTTTGATGCAGTAGCAGCCTCCCTCTGTCAGCTTGACTCTACTTCCTGGCTGGCTTTGATTCCTGTTTAATAGGGTGATGCCCATTCGTTTGGTGTGTTAAGTGGATGCTGCTCTGCTGTTTGCTAAGTAGATTTCATCATTGGCTCCCGCATGTTGTGAAGCCACTGGGTTTTGATTTTGCTCACCACTGTCCTCCTGGCTAATTACAATGGAAAACCATATGTCTGGTAGCATTTGGCTCTTTGTTCCCGCAGTGCTTCTTATTGGGATTAACACCTTTAAAGTAGGATTTAATTATTGCTTTGATAAAAGATTGTTACTCTTTGTAAAACAGGTATTACTCAAGCACTCTGTTCATTTGCACTACCCAGGATAAAACCCTCTTTTTCTATTTATTCTTTTCTTTTAGAGGGGGGGTAGATTTCCCCCATTTCAATGTGTTTTCCCTGGCAGAGAGTGGTGCACAGATAGCGCACACAGATGAGAACAGATGATAGCAGAGTGAGCCTTGCCATGACCTTCTGAGCATTCAGCTCGTTTGACTTTGATGTGTAAAGTAGACCACTGAATAGAGGAGCAGCTTTGCTTTAATTTTGGTCTGAATTACAAACTCGGATGAGAGCAGCATAAAGTGAACAATGGCAAGGTGGTGAGAGATACAGATGCTGTTCCAGTGATGCAACAGTGCCCCCTAATGGTCTCTGTGTTTGCTGAAGCCAGTCCTAATTCAACTGTTGCTGCCTCTGCTTTTGCTCAGAATGCACTGAATATTCAAAATTTCTAAAGGACTTAAAATAAATGTTATCTTTCTATAAACATAAACAACCACAATTTAACTTGACTACACTTATTAAAGTCGGGGAAATTGCACAATGAGGAAATTAAAAAAGGATTCATCAGAAAGTCCCCTAGTACCCTGATTATTGGCACCCCTGGCAAGTGTTGTATTATAAATGAAAGCCTTTCTTTATGGCGGCTATGAGCTTTACGATAGCCCTGATCCTCTGCTTTCCAGATATTTATACATGGTGCAACTTTATCTATTAAAACTATACACATCCCTTAATATCTTTCACATTATGACATTTTAACATAAGATCCTAAATTACAAGCTTAAATGGTATATTTAAAAAAATATTTACAATCTTATCCTAAAGTATGAAAGCTGTGCAAAACTGCATTTCTATCAAACCTCTCATGTTCTAATACCTTTCAATCAGGGCTTTTGAACTGTGGTCTACTTGTGTAATTAAAATCTGTCCCTTTAATAAGTTGTTTAAAAAGGAAAAAAATAAAAATAAAAAAACAGGGCTAGAGAGACGTTTTTTATACTGCACATTTACAAGCTCCTCGTTACCAAACATGGGTTGGGTTACATTTTTCTCACAGGTAGCCATTTGTTACGATCTTTAGTGATGTGTAATTTAAAAGAACAAATCAGCTGTGTGAAGGACATGAATATAATCACTTTCATTAATGGGTTAATTACTTTCTCAGCTGGCACCAGTATAATAAAAGAATAATTTTGCCAGCAGATTTCAACATTTTCATTTAATTTAGGCGTTAATAAACTGTTTCAGAGGAGTGATCACAGCGATCTGCATCAGCAGTACTGTGTCTGTCTCTCTGCCAGCTCACAGATCAGCTTCTCTGATTGCTAATGTAGACGCGTTGCAGGACCTTTTGTTGCGCCTTGATGTCAACCATTGACTTTGCACGTAAACCAGCTGCTTCTGCGGCTTCTGCAGCGTGCGGTCTGAACGTAGCATAACTCAACATTTACGAAGTCCACCTACCAGTCACGCAAATGAATCCTTGAAAAGAGTGATTCATTATGCAGGACTGAACTAGAAATGGCACCAATTCCCTCTCATCGATCACAAATCTGTGATTCATTTAAGGTTGAGACACATTACACATTATACATATAAGGCCATTATTTGTTCGCACTATGACTCAACTAAGTTCTGGGAACTTACCAGACACACTGAGCACTGCCACGGAGGACTGATTCACCAACTTGTACTGTAGTGAAAAGTTGTGAATTTACACACGTACCAAATGTATGAAGCAGCAGATTGTTCATTTGTGCTGTGGCTAAGCCTGTTTGATGTTGCGACAGGTTTTAATACCTTGATTACAGCCGACTGCAAATCTTACTGCGAAAGTGTGCATCCCTCACTCGTGACAAGAGGGATATTTTCTCCCTAATGTTCTTTAAAGGGCTCACAAAACAAACCATGGTTATGCTTTATTAGATTATTATTTCCAACTTTGTTTTGAAGTATATCAGATCAAGCTGCTGGTGGAGGTAAATCCAGCTGTTTAGAGTAAGATCTGCAATAAATTTGATGGGTTTTCCTTCTTTGTAGAGGGCAGGTGGTCAATCAGCAGAAAAAGACAACTTATTTTTATTGTTTTACGATATTTTGTACGCTTTATGTTTTACTTTTACTTTCTTTGTTTTTAATTTTATCAGAAGCTTTTTGAAATTGACTTCCTATTTTAAGTATGTTTAGCCTTTTCATTGCCGTTTTACATCCAACCACATGGCCAAAACCCTCTTTTTTTCATGACCACCCTCAAACTACCAGTCTCACTAAAATCTGCTAATGTAATGGGGTCAAGCCAGACCAATTTGCACATTAACATTTATGCACTAATCTTAGTAGACCACTTGCAACATTGCCACTTATCGGAGACACAAAAAGCTCTTAGTGTCTCTAAAGAAGTCCTTATTGTCCATTTTATATGTTAAGGAACATCATCTGCCGTTAAAGCTCAGTAAACAGCACACTCAGTGAGCGAAGCCATGCTTATTGCCTATTTCCATCACAAATGATATTCTGCGGTCAGATTTACAAGTTGATGCAGACACTCTAAAACCAGTCTGACCAAGCTTCAGCTCTTCTACTAAATACAAAACGTTAATTTTTCTATATCTAGAGGTAAAAACTTTTGCAGGTAAAATCCAGGTAATATGTGGCTATAACCTTATTGATTACTGGTTCTAAAAAATATTAACATGAGGAGTTGGAATCAACACTTTTCAGATTTTAATTTTTACATAATTTGTGTTATGTTGTTCCATCCCAATACAACACATTCACGTTTGTAGTTATAGTATGAAAGAATGGGGAAAGAGTTTAGAAAAATACATACAGTACATACAGTTTTGCATTTGTTGCTTTATTTTCCATGGATGCAAAAAAAAAGAAAAAACCTCTCCTCTTTGCATCAGGCTAATCTTCTTTGTTTTCATATGTGGTCTAAAAATGACACATAATGATCAGTCAGGATGTCTCTGTTGAACCAACCGCCCTGTTGTTCTGCATCAAAAAATAATGCACCAAAATTTTGCCCTTTGCAGCGTTTCATCATGAAGCTTGAAAGGAAAGATGAAGAAAACTAACCAACACATTATTTTGCAACAGAAAGCGTGGTTCTCTCTTGATAGCACAGCTAATTTGGAAGGTAATTTTAAAAGGGATGCTTTCCTGTTACTGAGATATTTGCACTGGGTTGAAATTTCCCCATCTATTTGGTGGATGTTAATTTTATGTTAATTCTTACTCTCTGAAGTCACACAGCAGATGTTAAGTTACAATGTTTTATACTTGCTTTCCCTTCCCGGGTGAACTGAAATGCCACCTCCTTATTCCAATGTAAATAAACAGTGCTGTGAAAAGATACTTGCACTCCTTTGATTTTCTTCTTTCCACATCTTAAAGTGTCATATAAAAAAACAAAAAGAAATTGACATATTTGCTGTTATTTTATAAGACTTTCATTATCTAAACATCAGAATTTGATCTCAACTTGATTTAAGTCAAAGTTTAAAAACCATTCAGATTCTCTTTTGTTGAGACGTTCAGAAATGAAAACATCTGCATCCTTTGGATCTATGTCCATCTGCATGAGCTAATTGGAGCTTAACCTTAAGCTCCTGAGTTGATGATCATACATGCTTCTTCTGGATTTTATGCTGGAAAGCAGAATTCATTTACCTAGCAAACAATATGAATTGTTAGGAGATCTGTGAATTCACAAACTTCTGCAAAAAAGATCTTGCCAGAAGCCAAAACATGCAATTGATAAATGCATGATAAATGCAAATGCCTTGATACAGACATGTTTTCGACCAATGAAATACAGGAGGTGTATGACGTCAACATGGCAAGAAGAAGCAATTCAAAGATGGTTCCGTCGGTTTGCTGGAATACCCTTAATTTCTTTTTGAAAAAAGAACAAAAAAGATGGAATTCATACCTTTATAGATGGAAAAGTTTTGTTTTTTATATCAGTTAACTCTGCTTGTTGTGAAACAAATCAAGAATGTGATACACCATAGATGCTACTGCTGCTGTGAATGGCTAAAAGCTCGACATAAGAGCTGAATGTCCCTCCCTTTTGCAAACACTTTCCCTGCAGCCTAAACCAGATGGATACTTGGTAAAATACAACTTAAACTACATAAATCCATCTTGTTTATGCCACATCAAAAGTTCATTGCTCCAAGGCCACAATGTAGTTTTTCTCAATCCTGTTAGTTGTTCCTTCCATAACTACATTTTTTCTTTCCTCGGTTCTAAACATGTTGTCCCAAAAATTCTCCAAAGATTATTAAGATGTTTTTAAATCTTTTTAGGACTCTATGTGAAATATTTTTCCAATTTAAAATTTCAAGTCAAGGGGGAAGACACATCGATTAGTTCAGGCTCAGTGGTAAATTTGATTTGTGAAC
>NW_015151142.1:326591-329377 GCF_000732505.1 Cyprinodon variegatus
AGGAGAAAAGGTTTAACATGTTTTATTGAAGAGATAATGTAGAGAGAAGTGTTGCTCTAAACACTGCTCAATCGGAACTGAAAAAGAGAGGGGAAGACACAGCGATTAGTTCAGGGTCAGTGGGAAATTTGATTCGTGAACTTGGAGAAGAGGATCAGGTTGCTGACTCACGTTTCCAGAGAAGTTGTTGAATCTTTGACTCCAGTCTGTATGCTGTTGTTCCAGTGTTTGTCTAATTCGGTGGAGGGCGGAACAGGGTTTACCCAGAATGCGGTTGTTTGTAGGTGAACGGAGAAGCTGACTGCCACTCAGATTTCCTATGGTACTTGAACGGGTCATAGTGGAGATTTATCCCTTTCTCAGTGTGAATCTCTTGGGGAAAGTGGGTCCAAACCTCCTGTTTGTAACCCCAGCTCAGTTTGAAGCTCTGTTGATCCTTCCAGGGAGAGAAGGTCTGAAAAATCCAGTTGGCAGGATGACTTCCTGCTGAGAGATAAAGACTGTTAAAACTCAGGTTGACAAGAACTCAGGTTGACAAGAACTCAGTTTGACTCAGCAAAACTCAGCTTGGCTAGAGTACCCAAAACTGGCAAAACAAAACTCATGTTAGATTCTAGTAAACTAAACATGGCTAGAGTACCCCAAACTGGCAAACACTCTGTGTGAGGAGGCGGACCATAACCAGGCGCCTCCTGGTGGAGGAAAGGAGACAAAACACAGAACACAAACACAGAGACAGAGACAGGAGTCCTGACAATACTAAGCAGTTACACCCAGGGTTAAGGTAGAGGTGGAGCTTGCAGACTCCGCAGACCACATTTTACCTCATGTTTTTGCCTGGTTTGCTGCAAAGTGGCATTTATTAGGTGACTTGGACAATAAAGGGTTAAGGCAAGCTTTAGATGGACCTTTGTTCCACAGAATCCTCCCATAGAGGCCATTTTTGCCAAGTCTCATTGTTAATTTATATACATTGGTTTTAACTGAGGTAAGTGGAGTCTGTCCTTTTGTGGCCTCATAGATGAGATGATTTTAGAAAAGCCAACCACTCTGGGAAAGTTTCACCTCTGTTCTATGTTTTCCATATTGTTCCCTGGACTCTCAAAGCCTTAGAAACAGTTTTGTAAACCCATAGCCACCTAAAAGGTGTCAGGGACTTTCTTTCTCATCTGTTTCACTATATTGTTTCTACACTTTCTTTAAATGATGTCACAATCTGCAGCCTTTAAACATCTTTTAGTCTACCTCACATGTACTCCTGATAAAACCACTTCTGTTTCAATAATATCTTGCTTCAGACATAGTTACTGGTTGAAATTTAGCTAAAAATGTGACTAATCACAGTTCTCTTGCTTTAACAAGGAGGGTGTTCACTTTTTCACATGCTTGATATGAAAAGCCTACTCCTTTAAATGAATAAAAGCATCATTAAACGATGAGCTGAAACATGGAAGTGTGACAAAAAGATAAAACCCGTAGAAATCTGGATGGATTTACACAAAACAGTATTTTATCTTCACATAGATAGGCTGCTTTGCGAAAGAGATCAAGAGGGGAATTGAAAAATAGGCAGAAAAGTCTGAAACAGAGGAATTAGAACCGCATATTCCCAGCTGTTGCAATACCTTAAGCTTTGGAGTTCAAAATGCGATTAGATGTTTCTTTGCCTATAATTCATTCACACTGTGTTGCAGCAACAAATCTCACAGAAGCAGTCTTTGTCCTCTAAAGACGATTGTGAAATACCAAGTAACAGATGTCGCTGAAAAAACTGCAAATCTCACCAAAGAAAAGTTTTTGCAATATTCAAGCATCATATGGATATAGGGAAGCATTAGTTATAAATAGAAATATGTCCTTTTTGTCTGTGACTTACATTCAGTTCTTTATCTCACTGTGTTTCTAAGGGTCACTGTCCAAACAAGCAGAATGCAGTTCGTCTGTTTATCGTATTTACACTGCCCTGGTCGTTCCTGTTAAATGCTGATTGAATCATCGCCATTTACTGTTTCTTCCTCTGTGTGTGGAAGGATGGAAAATCAGCAGAACAGTTGGAGGGGTTGGCAGAAAAGAAACAAGCAAGTATTTAGTCTGGGTTTAAAATTGCAAGTAGGAGGAAATTTAGCAGGAGCGCTTATTGATGTATCAGTAAATCCTGAAAAGCTTTGCTCTATGAAAAAGCTTAATATAAATCAATCTCCCAAGTCAAACACTACAGGTTTAGGTTAGCATGTTGTAGGATAGGCTTATTTAATAAAATCAGAATAAAACCTAATTTTCACCCTTTAACCTTTGCATATGTAGAGATTAGATTCTATAAAATCAAACAGTATTTATATTTTATTTATGTAGTTTTTAGACAAGTTTTGGTAACATTCAGTTAAACTTATAGTACAATTCAGTTTCATTCAGTTTATTTCTATAGCGCCAATTCACAACACATGTCATCTCATGGCATTTTACAGTTCGCAAAATCATCCAGTCAAATTGATTCAAAGTTTTCTATCTAAGGAAAACCAGTTGATTGTATCGACTCATTGACTCGGATGCAATCCCTCACACTAAGCATGCCTGTAGCGACAGTGGAGAGTAAAAACACCCCTTTTAACAGGAAGAAACCTCCAGGAAAACCAGGCTCAGTGTGAGCTGCCATCTGCCGAGGCCGACTGGTTCAAGGAGACAGAAGCAGAGATGCAAAAGGCAACTGTAAAAGGAGGCCCCATCCAAGAAACACACAGCCAGACAGATGAGCTCCGAGCCAGCTCTCATGTCAGAGGGTGAAGAGA
>NW_015151142.1:329897-342055 GCF_000732505.1 Cyprinodon variegatus
TTTCATGGTCTGCTACCGTACACTCAGGAGGAGCTGCCTGTAGTGCATTTGCACTGCTCTATATTCAATCATTTGTTCTGTAAGTTTTCCAATCTGTGGCTAACCATTTGGTCATAGATTTGGCCAGCACTGCAACACAGAGAGAGACATTTATAATTAATGGGCTTTGTTCAATGTAACTGCTTAGGTTGTTGTTCATGTTGCTACGGTATTAATCCTGTGGTTAGGTGTAGTGTGGAACACTGGGTTTTTACCAAAAACCATAAATCTTTGTCTCCTGTCTGGGATAAGCTTGGCACAATATGATAATAAGAGGGTTGTAGAGGCTCAAGGAGAATAAATGCTCTACCAGTCATATTGTAGAAAAATGGACTTCCACCTTTTTGGGGGTTTTCCTCTCATAGTTTGGAAATTGCTGTTTTGTTACAGTCACTTCCCTACAGTGATTGTTTTTTCACTTTGGCATTTTATGAACAAACATAGGATGTCCCAGAACCTCCTGCAGCTGAAGCTTATGGTCCGATACAAACACTCTTGTTTATTTTCTTGTATTTTAAATCCTCTATCTTTGTCCAATAAGTATCAACAATGAGGAATCTATTGTGTTTTTTTGTACATTTGAAGAAGGTAAGAGTCTTAATCATCCATTACAGCTCAAACTCGCTTAGGATACCTACCATCTTTGCACATTTAAAGTATGAAGTTTTCCCATTTTATTTTGGTTTAATGAATTACCTCCAGTAGAAAAGTTTTCGACTGCACAGCTTTAACCTCTGAATGGAAATTGTATTTACTTCATGTCTCCTCAACAGATAAGCTGACCTGAGATGTGGATCTTTAAGCTCCTCCAGAACAACCTGTTAGTATATGTGGTCGTCATGTCTTTCAGATGCCATAGGCTTTAGTGCTTTAAATCTGTGCTACTTTGTGTATATCTATGACACACAAAAAATAATAAAACACATTGTTTTTCTTTAGATGAAATGTACTTAAAAAGTAAAAGAAAAGAAAAACCATAATAAGCATGAATACTTTTCTGAGGTTTGTTATTTAACCAATAAAACTGTACATCTGAAGCTTAAGCCAAGCGTCCAATATGTTCTCAATAATAGCATAAACTACAGTAATCATCCAGTAATATATTATAATCAGATATATTGTTTAGCATTGCCTTCTGCTAAGCTTCAGTCGCTCTGATGGACATTGGGTCTTTTTGTTGCTGCAAACAAACATGTTTGAAGACCTATAATAAGAACAGCTGTAGAAGAAACACTCCATCAGCTTTGTTTCATAAACTTCTCTTGATTAAATCAATGCAGATTTAGGTTATATAACAATAAACGCTGAATAAGAAATTACTGTAGAAGCTTTGTCACAGGAAGGTGCGGGTATCTGGGTTTGCTCCATAAGGGCAACAGTGGAGTTGGATGTAGCAGTTTGCCCTGAAATCGAAGGATTGACGGTTCAAGCGACTTTCAGTGTCGTTGTGTCCTTGGGCAAAACACTTCACCTGCATTGTCTAATGATGGTGGTCAGAAGGCCCGGTGGCGCCAGTGTACGGCAGCCCTACTTCTGTCAGTGAGCCCCAGGGCAGCTGTGGCTACAATGTAGCTTGCCACCATCAGTGTGTGAGTGTGTGCATGAATGGGTGAATGAATGTAGTGTAAAGCACTTTGGTCAAGTCTCCTGACTTGAATAAAGGCGCTATATACTGTAAGTACATGCCATTTACCATTTACCATAAGATGAGATAACCTAAGGAGGCAATCAGTTAAACTGGGCTTTATTTAAAACAATCAAAAGTACATATTAAAAATACTAAAGGTTTCTTTTGGGGAAAAAATGTTTTTTTTAAGAACATGTCCTTCCACTTTACTGGTACAGTAGTAGCCATTCAAAATTGCCCCAGTTTCCTTGATGGGTCCTTGGCTGGTCCCCTACAATTGCTTTTTAAACATCAATCTTTGTACTAAAATATTCTTTCTGTCATGATTTGTGGACGTTAAGCTCTAAAGAGAAGCGCCTTCCCCTCGTCAGATCCTGTAATTCAGTGAAAGGGTGGAGTCAGAGTAAAAAAACATGCCAAGGAGAGGGAGGGCGTCAATCTAGTGGCTGGAAGTTGGCTGCATTCTGCTGGCGTTTGATTGGGAAGGGCCATTTTGAATGACTGCTACTGTACTTTGTATAATCCCTCTCCTACAATCTCAATGATTTTTATGCTATGTTGTATACTCTGCTCTCTGGGAAGTAGCTGACAAGGTAAACTTCATCACAAATATAGAAAAATAAAACATCCTGACACAAGAAAGCATAATATAAAATGTGCTAAATGGGGCTCCCAGCAGAGGCAGAGAGGCACGTGTCAGAAGTCATTTTTAAAGTTTGGACACTTCTAAGGAACTTTGCTGAGGGAAACAAACAGAACTGATGAAGCTGTTTTTCCTTCCTTAGATCGCAGCTGTCAGCCTCTGTTATGTCACACATGGGCAGAGGACCAGGAAGAATCAAGCTTATGCCTTCACAGCATATTTCTGTGCCCTTGTTCTCTCTCTTTAAAATGTCCTTAAATGTAAAGTTGATACATTTAAAATCCTTACAGGCTTTTCAAGCTTCTGTTGCTTTGTTTGCGCTCATTCTAATTACATATAAGGTTTAAATCATGTGATAATGTTTAATTTAGCTATTTTTAGTCAAATAATCTAACCTGAACCTCAGAATAAGTGCAGTAATCTTAAACTCAGTTTGATTTTATCAGATGATTACAGCTCATTGCAGAATGCAAAAAAAGGATATATGATTAACACATGGAAAACAACAAACAGTATGTGATGAAACCACATGGTGTGGGATCAAACAGAATGTATTTCTTGATTCCTCTTTCTTTAGATCACAGTGGGGTTTGCTATGACTGTTGCGAGCGCCGAACGCCAGCATGCCAAGTGTGCGATGACAAAAGTCGAAGCTACCTGCTAAGTTAATGCATTTCTTGTCTTTTTCTGTGCCGTCGTCTGTCAGTCAGTCTTACTACAGTGAGATGTTCATCCACCCACCGTCACTTCCCACTGTCACTTTCCACAGGACGAGCAGCCGCGCAGGAGAAGAGGATAGAGATGACTGGCATTAATGGCTCACACACCCCAATTACAACAAGGACTGCATAATAGATCCTCACATCACCGTGTGTCACACCTTTGCATGCGTTCCACGCATCTGATCTTCCACATGCATTAATAACCAGCAATGCAGATCTGAGAGACATTCAGTAACACCAATCGTAGAGTCGTAGATCTTGGAATTAACAAATGCACTTTTGTGTCAGAGTTAAGAGAGAATGTTGAGTTTGAGAAGTTTACAGGAGGACAACTAAACTTATGCAACCTATTGCATTTTGAAGCCACTACATTAGCAAATAGCAGGGCTATAAAATGAGGGTTACCTGGACACTTTTGGTGAACAGTGAGAAAATGACTTCAGCTTCTCAGCAGCTAAAAAGCATAAAACGTGCAGTGGAAGTTTGTCTAACAGACCAACAATATCACTGAAATGCAACATAGTTCTGCATGTTAATTCAAAAGGTAAACAATAACCTAGAATATGGTGGTTTACACTAATTAAAACCAAGCAGTTTTTTTGCACCTGCAACAATTGAAACATTAATGCTTGTTGGATGGTTGAAATTTAAAATATATTGTGCAGCTGTTGTATAAATGAATATTTTTTGAAGCTCTTAGAAATAAAAACGTTAGTGAACATACATTTCTGTAAAGACCAAAAACAGCAGAAAGGTTAGTGAGAAAGTTGTGGGGATATTTATTTTATAAAAAGTTTTATAAATACTTTGTATATACATTAATTTTCACATTTGCGGTATTTGAATCACATGAAAAATACAACTAATTACATGTGAATACGTTCACGTGATAACTAGTGAAAACAATAGCGGTCAATTGCAGTTCTTTGAAATATAAGAATTACAATATGACTGAGAAACCAACTCCCTGAAGCGTAAAAACATTTTAGCGTAAAACGTGTGTTATTGAAATTGCATTGTTCGCAGGGGCCAACAGCAAATTTGATGGCATATGCAAACACGGCTAATGTCTAGATGTAATCCTCTGGGATTTTTTAGATTAAACAATCGTTTTAACCAACTCGTCTTATTTAGTTGATTTAATAAACTTTATAAAGTGCCTTCATGTGAATTTCCAGCATATAAATTGACTGAATTGAGTAGAACTAAATACTGCAAGGCACAACTGCAAATATCTTCATCCATAGCTATATACCTGAATTTGTCTGCAGAGGAAAATTAAAATTAACCAAAGAAGTAACCAAAGAAGACTGGTAATTCTGGAGGAGGTACAGAGATAATAATGGAGGAAGAGCAAGAAGAAAGCTCTTTTTGCAAGCAAGCCATAAGAAATCTGTTGAGCAGTTTGCCACAAGCCATGCAGGGATGAGGCAAAGGTGAGGAATAATGTCGTCTGGTCAGATGAGACCAAATCAGACTTAAGGGCTGGCATGTGAAACATAATTTAGGTGTTATATACAGTTTAACATTTTTTTTTTTTTTTTTTATTGAACCTAATAAACAGTGCAGGCCTGAACTAACAGCAACAGCTGTAAAGCATTTTTTTATATCTGCAATCAATCTTTTAGATGTTATTCCACCAAAATAATGCTGTATCCACCTCTTTGATTTGCATTGGGAATTAGTTGGAACAGTTCCTAAACAATCGGGGAGATGCCAACAGAAACTGGCCGTCTGCATCATTATTTCTCTGAGTTTTGTGAGAAAGACTGGAAACAGAGAGCCAGCAGAGAATGAATGAACTTGATCTTCTCCTTCTATGAGGGTCACGAAGTCGAGGACCAGCAAAGACACCCCACAGCTGGGGGGCTGTTTCCCGAAGAGAATACATCAAGTCCGCCTCTCAGCCTCACTGTGACTGAAATCACTTCTCCTCCTCAATATGGAGATAAATACAGGTAATTTGAGTATTGGTATTTTACATTATCCTTGATGTGAAGTCCTCCTAATCTATTTTTGTGCTTTGAGTGTTATCTATAAGGTTATGACAAACTTAATTTTGATAAGAGTAACCTTACTGTATATAATCTCTATTAATGAGTTTCCTGATGTCTGTTAGCTGTTAGTTTCTTTGTCTACAACACAGCTTATTACAATATTCATTTGGTTTACTCCATTACAGTACATTAGGTGTTGATAGTGTATTTATACACGTTAATGTTACTATTAATGGTGACTGATGGTCATTAAACTACCTATAGGCTACCAGCATGTTAGCTACCTGTTAACCCAGAAATGCTCTTTAATACTACACAGCCCTGCTTGTTGCATCACCCTGGCAATAATAAAGCTTCCCTCTACCATTTCAAGCCTTTATATTTTACCCTCATATTTTAACCTACCTCATCTTAAGTGATAATGGACTTTTGATAAGAGAAAAACTTGTTTAAAATTTAAATATAAAATATACAAAATATTGTTGTATTTACGTCTTTGTTTTCAATTTAAAGACATTTCAGTTGTTCTAATACATTTATAAAGCTAATTTAACCTTATTCCAAATGATTTAAGATAACCGTTGGTTATCATATCTCAGTCCATATTGAGGTATGATAACATCATTGCATCATTTTGTTTACAGAGTAGCTTATGATCTTTGTTAGCTCAGTTGAGAATGTTTAATTGAAATACTGTCATGATCTGGCCTGTTTGCTCTCCCTTAATTAGTCATTCTTTTCACCTGTCGTTTTTCCCTCCCTGCCTCAATTATAATTTATTCCCCTCACCTGTTTCCTGTTGGTTATATTCAGTTCAGCCTGAGCATTCAATGGCAGATCATTGCTTGTCTTGCTGTTAGTCTGTCTGTTCAGTTTTAGTTCATGGTTCATGTCCTGGATCCTAGCAGCCATTGGAAAGAGGGTTTTTGTGTTTGTCTCGTCTCCTGATCGTCCACTGTTCCTCCCCCGCAGAGTCCTCTGGGTTTTTGGCTCATTATGGGGGGAGGTTCAGTTTTTATCCAGTGAGCCTGGCTCCAGGGAGGAGACCAGTTTAAAGTCCTGCTTCAAGTTCCGGTTCTACGTCCTGTCTCGGCTACCCTCTTCCACTGAGCCTGCCTGTCTGCACCTGATCCTGTCTGCTCCTATGCGTGACCACCTGGTCATGCTTCTGGTCCCAGTCAGACTCTGAACCCTCCTGGAAGCCTGTGGATGCCTGGAAGTCTGGATCCTGCCACCTGTTTCTGTTCCCGCCTGATCTGGATCCTGCCTGTTCCTGTTTGTTCCTGTCTGTTCTGGATCCCTCACCAGGATCGGCTTCCAGCATGACCTCTGGGACTGCAGCACTGGGACATTCTTGGTCTGGACTGTTAAACCAGGTAAGTGACCAACGCAGATAATCTTCTGTCAGATGATCATGGTCACTTACCTGTGATTCTCCCACTATAGAATGTCTGAGATTGGGCAGTGCCCCGCCCCCCCGCCTGCAGTGTCCGTGAGCCACAGCTCCGCTTTTGTTTTGTTTATTTAATAAACGTTTTGAACTTTCCTACTGACTGTCTCTCCTTTAATACTGGGTCCATCTGTCCACGGTTCCTGACAAATACATTTAACCTGGAGTTGAATTAGTTATTTGAATAAATTCTCATGTTTGCAATGAGAGTTGTGAATTGTTTATTCGGGTTCACTCACACGACAAAATAGGACACACCAAAAGTTAGTTGATTAAGAATTCAACAACATCAATGCATTTGAAAGCAAAATATGTATTGTAAGAATAATGACAGACCTTAAGGCTTTAAAAATGACATAAACATCAAGAAACACTCTTAAAAACATGGATCCAAATAAAAAAATAAAAAATAAAAAAAAAACACCACAACTTTGTGAAAATCAATATTTGGGGGTAATGGTAGTTTGAGATGTAGAGGTTAGCCATTTGTTGTTGGCTCAAGCCCCAGCTCCCCTCCATGGTGGTTGCCAGTGGTATGTCAGCCCGTTTAAATTGGGTAAAAAAAAAAACTGAATTTAAGCATTCTGAGAAATTAAATTTTTTATTTTTTTTGCAAATTTTTTGTTCTAAAAAAAAATCATTAAAATCCAAATAATTCTCAAGAATTTCACCCTGATTCTGAAAATTCTTACTGTGTGTTTTTGCAGAGGTCAATCAGTGTGTGCACCCTAACTAGAACGACAAAGTGTATGTGTACAAATTGTGTAAAGGGTCTGCATTAGCCCCTCTATTGACAGGTCCAGGGGGCAGTGAGTCATGTGAGGCTGATGGCCATCAGGTTACGCATACTGCCTCTGCTGTAACTCTGGTCAAAATCTCTTACTCAACAGGTCAAGTAAAGGGCTGATTTCTCTGAATGATGGAAAAGTACTGAACGTATGTCGGGCAGTGGGCCAAATCAAATATTTTTTTTTGAGTAAACTAAAATCATCAAGTTGAATATAGTTCAATCCCCATGTAGATGTTAGATTTCATTATATATAATATATATGTCTATATATAACATATAAACAAATATGTTTTTGTTTTTTTTCTGGAACCAGAGCAGAATTCAGAAGGATTCCTTAACATAACAGACAACCTGTCTATTATCCTGGACAAGGTGACTAATAATACCAACAATGTCTTCTATTGAAGCTTCAATTGGGCTTCAATATAAAAAAGGGGCCTAAAGTGACTTTGGTTGAGGACCTGCCAGCTTAAACATACTGGATCTTTCTGACTCAGTTTCCCACTTTATTATTCAATTTTTCATGATATTTAGCTGATCCAAATGACGAAAAACAGACTTCAAACAAAAAGGCCTTCATGTCACTTTTTTTGTTGAGTCTAAGTACCTAAACATGATTGCAGTAAGTAGATGCCAAAAATGGTTGCATATTTTTTTTGTGTACTGAAGGTTAGGGTTTCCAACTTCTTTTAAAAGCCACATATATGTATATGGTTGAACATACATCTGCTCAGAAAAAAATACACATCTATGTTAAAAAGGCATGTTTTATTGATTTAAAGCATACATATTTAAAAAAAGTAACTATTGATTTATTTTTAGATTTAAAGTTGTAAGTCCATTAAGAGAAACAATGTTGGAAAAAAATCAATGGCGGGATAAAAGAGATTTAAAATGTATTAAAAAAATTATGTATTATTGTGGAAAGCATTAAAAGTTGTGGCACTACCAAAATATAATCTTTGGCACACAAAAAAAAAATTATTAAAGGGTTCATAACTGTTCCCTCTGTGGTAACAATCTTTTCTGCAAAATACGGGTTTGAGGCTGATGTTATAAAACAGACAACATCCTGGCGCCTGGCTTGGCCCCTGAGCATCGCATCAAGTGGAGCAGCTGCATTCTAACTTTAAATTTAGGAGAGCTAACTTATTTTTCAGCTCATTTTGACCCAGATAAATAATACTGCTTTAATCTGACACATTTACAGGGGTTGTATTGATTTTTATTGCACGTTTTTTAATAGGAGGCAAAAATAAATATAAAAAAATGACTGTCAAAATTTCTTCAGAAAAGAGAAATTTGCAACTATTTTTATTTCATTTTGAGGTTTGGCAAATGGCATAAAATATAAATTTCTTTTGTTCAGGTGCCAATAAATGAGGAGCATGGTGTAGCTAACAGATGGTTAATAAAAAAGAGCAAGCACACAAGCTAGACTGTGAGAGGGAGAAATCATTGGAAAGCAATACCACATGGACAATCAGTGTACACAGATTTTCTATCCACGTCTGTTTATCGGACAGCATCAGCACTCTGGTTGACGGAGTGGTGGATAAAGAGGAAGTCAATAAATCTTTGTCCATGTTCAGATCCCTTGCAAACAACAAGATCAGACCTTGGTCTCTGTGGAAATTTGTGTGTTCTGCGTTGTTCCCCAGGAAAAATCAAGTTTCCTCTCAGTGCAAATGAGTTTGCTATACTTTATTTTTAAAGCACACATTTGATGAAAACCAATAAGGCTGAAAGTAAAACCATCAAATTTAAGATTTTTTTAAAACCGAGTCTTTATTTCATTTCAAACTGAGCCTAGTTAAAACAGCAATAGTGCACTAGAAGTTACTTTAATGTGTCAGTGGGTGCTGCGAATGCTGTGTCTGCAGATGTTTTGGTCCTTAATTCATCACTTAAAACAGTCAATGGGAGAATATCAATCATGATGGAGAAAGACATTAACCAACCAAGACAGATGACAGATAACACCGAATGTTTAATGGTGACAAACGGATTAATGGAAGCACATTTCTGTTACTTGTAGATAGGTCTGTTGTCTTATTCACCCCCTCTACTTCTCATTTATTCAGTCCGCTTAATATCACAGTAGTAATTGCTGTTAAGGATGATGGATGAATGTCCTGAAGCCGTGAGGCTCACTCAAACTATGGCAGGTCTACCCGTCGCACCGGTCTCTACGCAGCTGTGGGGTTGCTGATCTTCCCTGCGAAGATGATACTCCTCGTCGAGTGCTCGATAATGAAGACCAGGAAGGGTCGGTTGAGATTCATCTCCATGGGCAGACTCATTGGCATGATCTCTATGGTGGTGACAGCGGCCGCTTCCGTGCCTGTTTCATCCACTCTCAGCTCAGCCTGATGCGAGACCTGCAGGGGGAAAGGAAACCTTTAAAGCTGTGTTCTGATTTATACTGTTTTTCTGTTCTGTATGTTTTTTTTTATTAACTGTTTATCCAATATGGCGGATGAGCTACCTTTGAGACTTTAAGCTTGATCTCATCAGATATGCCAGAGAAATCAGCGTTATCACCGTAAGCCTCTGTCACTCCCATTTCCTTCAGAACATCGTCCAATGGAGTGGAAACAGAGATGGAGAATTTGGGCATTAGAAGGTTCAGGTTGCTGTGGGGAAAACAACAACAACAATCAGTCATACAAAACAAGGTATTCCATCATACATCGCCTATTGAAGATAATCAACACCATGTTTCATATTTCCAAGAAAAACTGAAGACATTGATTGGATTCTTACTTCTTGTAGAGACTGTCATGCCAGTGTCTCAAGTGGTTCTTGCTAATGAAGCCCTCAACTTCCTCCATCTTGTTTTCATCAGGCAAAACAATCATCATGGAGGTATTGCCTTTGTAGGGAAGAGAGACGATGGTGCTGTGGTTGCCGTCATCATAGTAGTAATCAAAGCGCCCCATCTTCTTCATCATGTCCACTTCAACCTTGGTGTTTTCATCCACATGGAACTCTGCCTTTGCTGTATGGTTTTTGTTGAAGGGCTTCTCCCATTGTCCTGTGTGATGCAACAGATGTACATGGGAGTAGTTACAACATTTTAGAGTATTTTTACTCTCATGGATTTGGATTTGCATGATTGTTTGTTTTGTGTGTCTCTGGATTGCCCTATAACAGACTGGTTTCCAATGGTTACCCTGCCTTCTGGCCCATAACCAATGAAGTTAGTCCCTTACCCCACCATGACCTGTAGTCTCGTTTCACAATCATCATTCACAAATGGAAACTGATCTGCAGACTTACCTCTAAAGTAGACGTAGTTGATCAGCATCATGGCTGTTGCAGGGTCCAAGTCCTTTACCATATCCTTAATCATATCGTTTGTTTTTGAAGCAATGTGACTGTTGATCTGAGCCGCAGCCTCAGAGGGATTGGAGAAGTCAACGTTGAATACTTCCCCACCATAGTTAGTCTTAATGTCATTCAGGAATGTCTGCAAAGGGTTGAAACCAGTGCGCACTGCAACAGACTCCCCAAGATCCAGCTTCTGCTCCTGCTGGCTCTGGCCAAGCATTTGGAAAAGATGATTGTAGGCTTCGTTGACCCGTGCCTGGTCCAAGCTGCTGTAGCCCAGGGTGGTGAACAGCTGTTCATGGGTCTTGCCCCGGGCTCCTACGGACAGCATGGATAGAGCAGAGGAGAGGCCCAGAGGGGACATGAAGATGTTCTTTCCAGGACCGGCTCTGCGACTCACATGTTTGTAGAGGGCAAAGGCAAAGTCGGCATTAAGAGGGGAAAGAACATGGCAGCTCATGTTGTCTTCATGGCTGTGGTGGTGGTGGAGGTGGTGATCAGCATGGACCACAACCAGCAGCAGGACTGCCAGAGCACAACAAGCAACAAAGCTACGCATCTTAGAACCTGGGAGAGATAAAGCAAGTCAGTTACATTACACACATAGAAAGAAGAAGCTGTTGTTTCTGAGTAGAAACATTAATCCAATTAACAAGGAAGTAATTTATCAATATCATTGTCAACAGTAAGACAATACAAGAATCAACCAAAGCAGACCAAAAGGTGCCTTTATGATTACTCTAGTTGCTATGGTAATAATAAAACTCCTCACCATAAAGTAATTTGCTTACCTTTACTGGCTTCTGTGCTGCAGAAGGCTCATGAGATAATTCCAGCTTTTATAGAGGGGCTCAGAAAAACAGCTGACAGTTTGGTTAAATATTTACTAGAAATCAGTCTGCCCAGTCTCTGTCCTTTGCTATCTGACTGATGCAACACAGCAGATAAGGAGCAGGTCTCAATGTTTCAATGCTGATACATACATAGTCTACAGTGATATACAATATGTGTATATAAAACGAATTAAACTTTATATTTAAAGTCTTGTTGCTTTCTTTGGAAGCAAATCATTGAGTATTATAACTCTTAGTGGAAAGTTGGGAACTTGCCACATAACCATGTCACAAAGTGACAGAAGCTGCCTTTTATTTAGACTGTTGTGGCTCATTAGGGCATCTATTTGTGTTTTGATGCAGTTCCTTGCGAAAGTATTTGCCCCCTTGAACTTTGACCTTTTGCCACAATCTCAGGCTTCAAATGTAAAGATATAAAATTGTAATTCTTTGTGAAAAATCAACAATAAGTGGGACAAAATCATGAAGCAGGAACTGTTAGGTTTATTGAACTAAGTTTATTGGATATTTTAAACTTGTCCAACAAATAAAAAACCGGCAGCCATTTTTTCTTTGATTTAATTATTTATTTATTTTTTTTTTTGACTGAAACTACTTTTTTGAAATAGAAAGATTAAAGCTACAGTGTGTAATAATTACAGGGATATACAGTCAGAAATGTAATATATTATACATAACTATGTTATTTATCATCATCTACGAG
>NW_015151142.1:343693-356134 GCF_000732505.1 Cyprinodon variegatus
GCTAATGCCAAAGAAAGGGTGGCTGAAGCCACCCTTAAATAGGTCTAACGACGCTTATGGTGAGATCCAGTAGACAGCTAGAGCTGATACTAGAGCTTCACTTAGGGACAGGAAGATAGAGGCCCAGCTTGGATAACACAGGTTGCATAAACCTGTCCATGATAAGCAAGCATGAAGCGACAGTGGAGACGAAAAACACCCCATTGGAGAGAAACCTCTGGCTGAACCAGGCTCAACATGGCGGCCTTCGACCGGTTGAAATGAGACGTGGAATGCAGTAAGAGTCCGGGGGGGATTACTCACTGATAGCGATGAAGTAGAAGAAGCACCTTGGAAAAGTCAGATGAAGCTTTAGCTACGATGGTGGAGAAGGGGAAGGAAGTGGGTTGAATCAGGGGCATCTGAATCAAAGTCAGACATAGTGCAAACACTGCCTGCGCTTCGGATGGAGTTGTGGATTTGGAGACCTTTTAAGAGGAACTCTTGATGCTGATTGGGCTTCATGGAGGTGTGGTTCAAAGCTGATTGGCTTGTGTCAGAGGCGGTTTGAGGGTAAATAATCAGCTTCTTTAGTTGAACTTCTGCCTAGGCTTTGTAAAGAAGTGGACCCTGCTAGAATAAACGACATGAAACCAACTACTAAGTCATCAAAGTACTTGCTGTGAATAAAAGAAAAGCCTAAGGACTTAAAGCCCAGATCTTGATCTCTCTGGACTTTTCTATAAGTGATTATGAAGACCAAAAAGACTAAAAAGAGCATATTTTTCATTAATTTTAAACAAAAGCATATAGCACTTGCTTTTGAAAGTGGGGGTATCCTACATATGTTTAGTTGAATTATTTGTTTCTTTTTTGTTGCTGTTTTTTGTTGTTTAAGTCCAATAAATTCTTATCCAGATGACTTAAAAATGAGCTTAGAGACCAGTATGTGAACATTTCATATTAACTCACTGAATAATCTATGGGGGTGTTTATTTTTTCACATGACCATACGTTAAATAAGATATTTTGGAGCGTTTGGATATCTATGTATATAGCATCTTTATTAAGCAGCAGCCACAACATGCTTTACAGGGAAAATACAATTAAAGGAAATCTCTATATTGTCTGTGATGGAGAGAAAATGGTATTTGAAATCATTTATTTCAGTTAGGGGATGAAGTTTTGAACTAATTTAATAGTGTTTTAAAATGTTCAGATGAAAACTTTACAGGCACTTTGAAAGACCAGAGAGAAAGGATAAAATAAGTTGGAAATGGTGTCATTTGCCTCAGTTTGCACATGTAGGCAGACCCTGAATCAGGAACCGGTGCCTTATGGCTCTTGATCCACAGTCTTTCCATGAATCAGTGAAAAGCCTCGCTGATTAATAGGCCGACATTTGTGTTAGTTATGATGGATCTGCCGTCCTTTTCATCAAACTATCCTCTATTCATCATCTCTTCAGGGAGGTAAATATCAATGCGGCGTTGCCACATGGCTGCCTGACTGAGGCAAAAAGCTGCAGGAAGCCACTAAAATGTGACACTATTTCAGCAGCCTTTGCTGTTTTGTGTCGGCGAATGAGCCTAGATAGACTTGCAAAGCAATTTCCCGATAATTGCCTAAGAAGATAAAGAGATGTTAAGGGAGGAAATGGGTTTCAGAGTGGAAAAAGACAACAGAGAAAATGCTTTTGTAATGGAAGAAAGAATGTTTTATGTTTTTACCAGATAGCAGTGATTCAGTCACAGGGATAAATTGCAGCCATTTGAATATCTTTTCATCATTTTGTGAGAATAGAGAATTAAACCATGAATCTTCTCATAATGTTTGAAAATCAATATGCGCTCACTTCTCTGAACTCACTAGATTTGTTACTTTATCCTCTTATGACATGCAGCACTGCTGAAAGTCAAACTATCCTGTTTGGTAGGTAAACACAGAAAAACAAAGACAGAGGGCAGAGGGCATTGTCTTGTATCTAGACATCTGTGGGATCAGTAATCCTGCTGATGAGCAGCACAAGCCCAGTCAGATGATCATAAATGATTAGTATAAACGGTCGGTCAAAGGTGATCCTTTGGGGAACACTGAAATCAAGCGGAACGTCCATTTTAGCCATCTCTCTAGAACCGGACTCTTCCACCTCCAGCATGACCTCATGAAGAGCCTGGAAGCAAAGCAACACAAAGTGCATCTCTTTAATAGTGTGAGTTTATCATAACATATTTCAATTCCATGATGAACTCTCCTGCACCTCATGGAGCTTCAGTTTCCTCATCTCTTGTGTCCAGGAGACGTTGCCTGCATGCAAGGAAAGCGACGAAATCCCAGCCTTTCTCAGGATACTCTCCAAATTATACGATTTTCTCAGCTGGAACTTTGGAAAACGGATCTCTGCCCTCCTGTGAAAACAACAATCAAAGTGTTAATGGATCCGCCGGTAGAGGTCTTGTTACAAGTCGTGCAAGTGGTACTGATTGCTTTAACAGGCTTATGCAGAGAGAAGAGTAATTAATGCTCATTTAAAATGGTCTCGGCTTCATTCATCATGCCTTTGGGGGGGCAGACAACTGACTCCTTGAGACTAAAGTAGAAATTTCACCCACTTCAACTGCTGAGATGAAAGAGCTGTGTTTATTTTTTCAGCATGTTACTGGTAGCACTAGAAATATAAGGGATGTTGAGGCTACTGAGACCCTTCTGGTGGTTAAGTGACGCAGCAAATTAAATCACCAGGAGATTTACAAGTACAAATTATGCTACTTTCATACCCTTTGTCTTCTATGACATGTTCAAAAGTCCAAAAACTGGTTTTCTAATAACTAAATTAAGAGGGTATTGTAGAAAATCAAGTCCTTTCAAGTCTGGAAATTAAAATGTGTCTGGGAAGCTTGTTCTGACGAGTTATTCTCTCTTTTATGATATTTTATTCACATTTAAGAATCAACTGGCCTTTTGCGAATGAAGTCTGAATTTTAAAGGAGGTCAAGATAGCTGGTAATTAAACTAATAAGAAAATGGGTCATGACATAATTTTCACTTGCAGTTCCAAGCTTCCAAAGTGAAAAGGTGAGATATCCTTTATAAATGCATTCAGCTCCGACTGGGAGGAGATTAAGTAATATTATTCAGCCATTGCTGTGAGATTTGAATCAAATATGTCTCATTTCAACATCCTGGAGAGAAATATCAGCTGTGCTGCTTCCATCAACACCTTTGTTTATAGATGTTTGAGATCGGCCTGTTTTCCAGTGTAGTCCTGTTTCTCTGACTGTGACTGGCTGGATGTGCTCTCTTCATCCTCTGACATGGGACATGATTCGGAGCTTGTCTGCCTGGCTGTGTGTTTCCTGGACGGGGCCGCCTTTTACAGCTGCTTTTTGTATCTCTGCTTCTGTCTCCTTGAACCCCAGTCAGCCTCGGCAGATGGCCGCTCACACCTGGTTCTGCTGGAGGTTTCTTCCTGTTAAAAGGGAGTTTTTCCTCTCCACTTCACTGTCACATGTCGCAAGCATGCTCAGTGTGAGGGATTGCCTTCGAGTCAATGAGTTGATGCAATCAACTGGTTTTCTCTAGATAGAACACTTTGAATTAATCTGACTGTATGATCTGGTGAACTGTAAAGTGCTTTGAGATGACATGTGTTGTGAATTGGCGCTATATAAATAAACTGAATTAAATTGAATTTCTTTAACTGTGGAGAACCTGTGAATGCATAATTACAGAGGAATAAAGGTTGATTTTTGGCTTGACCCAATTTAGCATCACCTCTCCACACAGCCTGAATCTTCAACATTTGCGCCTAGGAAAATAAGTAAATAAGAAGAAATATGATCCAAGGGGGAGTGTTGGCCTAGTGGTCAGAGCAGTGCGCTTGTGCTCTGAGAAGGTTACAAGTACCTGGTTTGATCCCCGCAGCCTCCGCTCTGGGTTCCTGACCAAGACCCCTAACCCCACACTGCTCCCCTGAGCACCGCACAATGGCAGCCCACTGCTCCCCAAGGGGATGGGTTAAATGCAGAGGTACATTTCTCCAGTGTGAGATTAATAACGTTCAACAGCTTTCTACTTGTACTGTTGTGTAAGATCACAGTCTGTGCCCTACACTCACCCATAGAGTCAGGCAGAGTAATAGGTACAGAGGGGGAAGCTGCAGAGAGAATATAATGCTGCAAATGCTGTGTCGCTAATATTCTGCATACAGTCACATGAGTCTTATAGTAACACTGAACACATTATCCCATGCAATATGTTTATATCAAGTAGAATAATAAAGCAGTTTAGACTCAGCCATTATTTGTTGCTATTTATCTGAAAAAATGGAAAAAATCAACAATGAAGCAAATAGTTTTCTATAAAATCAGCTGAGTCACTTCCTATTTTGTATCCTAATATCTCGTACATAAGTAGTTTATAAAACTTTTCCTTTTCGTTAAAACTATAGATAGCGTATTCAGTGTATGCAACTCTAAAGTATGAAACGAGCAGAAACTGTTTATGAAAAACAGCAGACAGGAATGAAAAACTGCATCTCCAAGAGGGTTGATAAAGTAACCCAACAATCCTTTCAGTAACTTATTGAATTCCTCTTTTTTTCATTTTTTTATTTTCTCAGAACTACATTCCTGTCTGTGAAATCAGTTGCTTCTGCTGATGTTGGCCTTTCCCCTCTTCCTTCTCTAACAATACAGGAACAATAAAAAGAAAAAAACCCTAAAAACTTCTTGGATGTTTTATGTGTCCTTGGCAGAAACATACGCTAATATATATAACAAATAAATGTATTTAAAAACAAAAATGTAATTGCAGGCGTGTGGGGAGTGGGCATAGGGCATAGAGCTTGGAATCCTGAGGTTCTGAGTTTGAGCCCCACTCCCACAGACTGCCACTCTGGCTCTGTGAGCAAATACCCTTAACCCCACACTGCTCCGCTGGCCCTGCACAATGGCAGCCCACTGCTCCCCAAGGGGATAGGTTAAATGCAGAGGTAAATTTCTCTAATGTGAGATTAATAAAGTTCAATTATTATTATCATCAAAGCCCCCTAGCATCGTTAGGCCTTGTGTGTTTGCATTTTGCACAGCTTATACGACGGCTTTTTACAAGCAGTTTAGAGCATTATAGTGAGATCAATAATAAATGGTTTTGATTTTGTTTTATTTTGGAAAATAAGTCTAAAAAGAGCTGCACTTGTCTTCACTCACTTCACCTTAATGCAATTAAATAAAAACCAGAGTACACAACAGTTGGACTAACCATCTTTAGAGAGAAACATAGTGCTGGCAGCATCATGCTGTGGGAATGCTTTTCATCAGAAGGGACTGGAATGCTTTTGGAAGTTAAAGGGGAAAGTGTTGGAGCTAAATGCAGGGCAATCCTGGCAGAGAATTCTGAGACAACAAAAAGAAACTAGAAACACTGCTCTCTACAGGTGCTGGTCATAAAATTAGAATATCATGAAAAAGTAGATTGATTTCAGTAATTCCATTTAAAAAGTGAAACTTGTATATTATATTCATACATTACATACAAACTCATATATTTCAGATGTTTATTTTGTTTAATTTTGATGATTACAAATGACAACAAATGAAAATCTCAAATTCATCATATCAGAAAATTAGAATATTACTGAAGACCAATAAAAACAAAGGATTTATAGAAATGTTGGCCAACTGAAAAGTATGAACATGAAAAGTATGAGCATGTACAGCACTCAGTATTTAGTTGGGCCTCCTTTGGCCTGTATTACTGCAGCAATGCGGCGTGGCATGGAGTCGATCAGTCTGTGGCACTGCTCAGGTGTTATGATAGCCCAGGTTGCTCTAATAGTGGCTTTTAGCTCTTCTGAATTGTTGGGTCTGGTGTATTGCATCTTCTTCTTCACAATACCCCATAGATTTTCTATGGGGTTAAGGTCAGGAGAGTTTGCTGGCCAATTAAGAACAGGGATACCATGGTCCTTCAACCAGGTACTGGTAGCTTTGGCACTGTGTGCAGGTGCCAAGTCCTGTTGGAAAATGAAATCTGCATCTCCAAAAAGTTGGTCAGCTGCAGGAAGCATGAAGTGCTCTAAAACTTCCTGGTATGTGGCTGCGTTGACCCTGGACCTCAGAAAACACAATGGACCAACACCAGCAGATGACATGGCACCCCAAACCATCACTGACTGTGGAAACTTTACACTGGACTTCAAGCAACGTGGATGAAGTGCCTCTCTTCTTTTCCTCCAGACTCTGGGACCTTGATTTCCAAAGGAAATGCAAAATTTACTTTCATCAGAGAACATGACTTTGGACCACTCACCAGCAGTCCAGTCCTGTTTCTCTTTAGCCCAGGCAAGACGCTTCTGACGCTGTCTGTGGTTCAAGAGTGGCTTGACACAAGGAATGCGACAGCAGAAACCCATGTCTTTCATACGTCTGTGTGTGGTGGTTCTTGAAGCACTCACTCCAGCTGCAGTCCACTCTTTGTGAATCTCCCCCACATTTTTGAATGGGTTTTGTTTCACAATCCTCTCCAGGGTGCGGTTATCTCTCTTGCTTGTACACTTTTTTCGACCACATCTTTTCCTTCCCTTCGCCTCTCTATTAATGTGCTTGGACACTGAGCTCTGTGAACAGCCAGCCTCTTTAGCGATGACCTTTTGTGTCTTGCCCTCCTTGTGCAAGGTGTCGATGGTCGTCTTTTGGACAACTGTCAAGTCAGCAGTCTTCCCCATGATTGTGTAGCCTATAGAACTAGACTGAAAGACCATTTAAAGGCTTTTGCAGGTGGTTTGAGTTAATTAGCTGATTAGAGTGTGGCACCAGGGGCCATCAATTTTGAACCTTTTCACAATATTCTAATTTTCTGATATGATGAATTTGAGATTTTCATTTGTTGTCATTTGTAATCATCAAAATTAAACAAAATAAACATCTGAAATATATGAGTTTGTATGTAATGTATGAATATAATATACAAGTTTCACTTTTTAAATGGAATTACTGAAATCAATCTACTTTTTCATGATATTCTAATTTTATGACCAGCACCTGTAAATACAGTGAGATAGAGAAATAAGAAATTTACTGTAAAATTAACCAAATCATTCTCAGTTATCACCTGGAATAAAAATAACATTCCCTATAAACAATTACAAACGTTCTCTCAACAACGCCTTTATCAAGTTGTTCTCCTTTGGAACCTAGAGGTACGCTGCTGAACTACTTCGGTGTCGTGTAAAGACTGTGTTTACTTCCTGGTTTCTGAGCCAATCATGCGAGAGTTCCTAGGTGTTGCAAAAACAGAGCACAGCATTTGTTGGCAAAAGAGCAACAGCCTGCAAACATGGAAGCCGGCAAGAGAAGATTACCCAAAACTAGCCTCAACAATACTTAAGAAGCCTCAGCCTCCCTCAGAAGTATTCCAGCCATATTACTTTCACTCATCATGAATCCAGCTGCGTTACATCCTCATATATCTTGACTGGATAACACTGTTCCAGTTTGAAACTCTAGATGTAATTATGATTGCTCCTTTAAAGCATTGTGATGTGTTAGAATAGCTGAGTGAGAATCCGTACCATTAGCCAACTCACAATCTGCAGCAAGACATCAAAGTTGATCTTAACAGATGCTTCCCATTAGATCTAGCTGATGAGAGCAGAGAACTGACTTTTTCATCTTTAGATCTCTGTTGCTAGAAGGTAAATACCACTTACAGACTAAAATTGGCTCCACAAAGTATTGCCACAAAACTTTGAAAGGCAAAAGCCATTCTTCTTTCTCCTCAGAACCAGGCATTACCCCCACCCCCGGCCCCGATCTGACCCGCGGCCCGCTGCACCTACCCTGGCTTCAAGTTGCTGAGCCAAAACCTCATGCGGTTGTCAGAGAGGCAGTCCTCCAGCGGCTGAATCCCCCCTTTAGGCAGCAGGAGCAGCGAGGACAGCCGCTCTGTGAAGGCCAGCCGCACCACGGTGGCTGAGCAGTTGGTGTCGTACAGCATCATCACCTCAGAGGAGTCGTCCAGGAACATCATATCAACCTCCACAGAGGTCGTAGCGTTGAGCTGGAAGCTCCGCAGCACTGTGTGGCGCCTTTCAAAAGGCTGCAGACCTGATTTATGGTTAATTAATAGGAAGAGCACGTTATGGATGAAATATGACAGTAAAATGGCAAAGGCAGAAGTTGCAGACCTATAAAAACATCCTGCTGTGTAGATTTATGACCACCAAATGTTATAGGAGGACATAAAAACAAGAGCTAATGAGAAAGCAGATGCTCCGTTGTTCTTTGTTCTTGCACACAGATACAATAAAGATAAATTATCATACTTACTAACCATTATGTAATTTGTGTCAGAATCCTTTTGTTAACGTTTCCCTGAATTGTCTTTAAAATGGGTTTTCTCTTCTGTTTGAGGGATTTATACACATTTCAATAAAAGCAAGTTACTTTCCTTATTCAGTTTAAAATGTGAAACTCCAACATAGGAGCATTACACACAGAGTAAGCATTCATTTGGGTGATTCTGTTGATTCTGGCTCACATGAAGTGAAATGAAGACACTCTGAATAATATTAGAAAGTTTTAAGAAGTTAGGTTTTTTATAGGGCTGCAAGTAACGATTAATCCATGTTGATAAGTTTCTTGATTAATAGATTAACAATCGGATAGCCAAAGATTCCTTAAAGAAGATTTTTCATGAGATTAAACCAGGTGAAACTAAAACTTTTCCATTTGAGGAGTCCTGGATAGAGCATAATGCCAGATAAAAAAAAAGTTGTTATCTTAAATGCAAATTGTTCATACATTTTTGTTCACAATTTTGTATAATTACTGCTCTAAGTGGGGTCACTCTGTCAGCTAAAGGAATGTTTTACAGTCTCTAGACCCCAATTAATGCTTAATCAATTAATAAATTAGTTGACGATCATTTCAATATGTAATTAATCGCCATTAATACGATAAAAAGTTTAAGCCCTAGTTTCATTTTACATAAAGAAACACCATGCACAGTACTTTACAGACGTGTAAATTTTGAGGCTATCTAATGGATGAATTACAGCATCCACACAGAGCAGCATTAGGAAGATGTGGTTCTTTGAGGAGCACAGTCATGTAATGGTCATTGGTCAGCAAACTGTGGTATGAAGTGGTTCTGTTAGATGGCTGAGCTGAGTTTTGATTTGAGAAAACACTGCAGACCAACATTATTAGATGACCAAGCTCTGCAAATCATCAATGTTAACTTCAAATTGGATCTAAAGCAGCTTGGATTCTTTCTCCAGTCTCTGGAGATTTGATTATCAAAGTGAACTCCGAGTTTCCTGTTTTGTTTGAAAACAAGATCCTGCATGGCTGAGCAACTACCCATTCCTTTTTCTTCTTTGCTTTAGATGACATATGGCATTGTTTTCTGTTTAGGAGAGGGTTAACACAAGCTGGATCTTGCATTTCCGACTCATAAATCCTCTCAAACTCTTCGAACAGCTTTATTTTACTGTCCATTTGAGGCAGAACTGTTTCCTTCCACTAAATTTTCCATAAATATATATATAAAGACCATATGTCTCTGGCAAAGACAGCTTGTGTCAATAAGTGTCTGCTGGACAACAATCAAGTCCACAGCTTTTTCTCCCTTATTTGAGGCCATAAATTGAAATTAAATCTCCCTATTAGAGACTCCTTTTTTTTGTAATTTTCTAATTTGGTTAAATGTAAGCCATCATCATCAGAACTGATAGAAATGAGTGCTTTAAATAAAACATGCATGTAATCTATAACGAACCCTGCTATTCCTATTATTCCTACAGAACAAGTACAGTAGCTACCTTTAAAATACACAAAACTGTTGAGATTAAGTTTGTCTGAATCTTGCAGATCTGTCATCAATGTCTCAAAGCTGGTGTTCAGCTCGGGTTGCTCAGGATGCTGCAGTTGGGATAAAAAGCCTTCAAAGTCTACAGAGGGTTTCCCATCGACATGAAGGTTGCTCCGTACTAGCAGCTGACTCCTCCCCTCTGCTCCATCATTTACATCAGAATCATTTCCTGCGTCAGCCCCCGATCCATTGCTACCAATAGCAGCTTCAACCACAGCCTCGGATTGCATCTTCTGGTAAACACCTTCACCCCCACCCTCCCTGAGGGTGAGGTTGTGTTGCAGATCTGCTAGAGCTGATAAGGTGGCCTCAAAGCTCTTCTGTGACGTTCTGTCCTCAACACCAAGGACCTGCAGGGCCCGCCTCCGACTCTCCGGATCAGAGGCTCGGCACAGCAGAGCCAGAGCTGATGCCAGCCCCAAAGGTGAGAACAAGACATTGTCCTGCTGCCCTACAGCACTTCTGGCGGTCAGGTCCTGGTATGGTTCAAAGGCCAGGGCCGTGTTGAGGGCTGATATGTTCAGCTGATTCTGCGGAATGGCCTTCACATCCCGTCGTACAGGCCTGGTGAAGAGCTTCTCTGGGTTTTGCAGAGCTGATATGAGTCCCGAGGAGCCACTGAGCAATCCCAGAACAGCAATACAGGCTAGACTACACCACACCGGCATCTTAGCTTCTCCACTCGCAACCCTGGCCCAATTGGGCAAAAGACAGGCCACTCTCCAGCTTTGGGGAAACAGTGTAGGATCGGTGCGGGGGTGGCTGTTGTTGAACGCATATTGATCTCTGGAGTGGAGATTTTGACCTTTGGGCTGATTTGAGCAAATAGTGGCAGCCTGTTTTTATTTTCTCAGAATTACACCAGCAAATAAATGTGCATTTAGCTGGACCCTGAGGACAGGTCACACTCATTCCCTTTGGTACCATTTACCAGTCAGCAGGAATTCTGGACAGTTATGCAAGCAATACATTCCTTTATTTTCATGAACTGTCCCTGCACAAATAGTTTTACTCCATTAGAGCCCATAAAGGTTTAAACATCTTTTCTGTTTATCACAAAATCATTCTAGATTCGATTAGGCAGACATATTTGTTGTTACTCCTGGTAGAGATGTGTAAAAATAAATCTATTCATCCAATTTCTGTGCTGCCCTAACAGTTCATCTAATTTTGTTAGGTGTCAGAGGAAGGCAGTGTGGGAGGAAAGAGAGCAGAACTTATCTCCTCCATCAGCTTGCAGCACTCATTTGACGACACTCTTCCCAAATTAACAATAGAGAATACCAATCATTTTGCACAATGATTTAGCAGCTGTAATAATGGCACAAAATGTAGAGCAAAATTATAAAACTCTTAGACTCTAAAGACTTTTTTGAAGGATTTTCCTTTTACTCAGACCTAACAGGTGAAGTAAACAGGCTTCCTTGTGTGAACGAATTCTAAATTATGAAAGAGCAATGGGGCAGAACTGGGTTTTATTTGGTCTCACCCCAAAACAAAAGTCTGTAGATAGAATATAAAGCCTTTTTTCAGAGATTTGATGAGCTCAGACAAATATGTTTTAAAAAAAGACATAATCTATCCTGATCAAGAGTAAAATCTGCTTTACAGGGTTATTTAAGTTTCAAACAAACATCGACTTTTTGCTCTGCCTGCGTCAGCCTGACCGGTCAGGCTGCAATAAATCAAGATTTTACTAAAACCATACATAGGACGCAAGAAGAAAAAATTCATAAGTGCTGTTTAATAAAAAAAAAAAAGGATTCATTGTAATGCTAGTGTTATTATCTTTAAAAAAAAATTCTAGACAATAATTGCTAGAAAATGGAAAGCAAACTTGCTAATGGTATCAGTAATTTATCCAGAGATTTTAAAGTGACTCTTGATCTATAAGTAGCTGTAATTTAATTTTAAGTTAACTGATCAGGTTTAGATGAAGCAAAAACAGCCAGAATCCAAGGTGGTATAAGCTTGAAGTTATAAACTGCTTAGGTTCACAAGAAAAGTCACAAACCATGAAAAAAAGCCAGAAAGTGAGATTTTATTTAATTTACTGTGAAATCTTCATAACTTTCAGTTGAGCTGTTGCTTTTATCATGAGAAGAAGTCTGTACACTTAAGCTCTGTTGCTAAAAATGTAAAACCTGAGAGAATAGCAGTGAAAATGGTGACATTTATTTCTATAGTGCCGCGGGACACGTTTTTATCCAGCCTGTGTACCTTTGAAGTTAATTCACCGTGTTTCCATCACAACATAGAGATGACAGAGTGTGGCAGAACGTCTCAGAGGAAAAACTGTTTAAATTGCATTGTTTTAAAAAGTCATTAACTCAGCAGCAACTACAATAATGGATGGTCCACCTGAACAGTTCTGGATTTATTATATTGTTTCCACGTGGTGACAAATGAGAGTAGCTCATCAAGTAAAGATGCTGCCTGAGTAACGAAGAGGTTCAGAGTTGGACCCCAGTGGATTCTTATGGCTTCTTTTTTTCAAGTTAGTCATTCAACTAAAACAGGTTTATTTCATGTTCCTTATAAATATGTGACTACAAAACTCATCCCAATATAATACAATATATACAT
>NW_015151142.1:356402-366896 GCF_000732505.1 Cyprinodon variegatus
TCAGCCTTGATGCCTGAATAAACCATTTAGATATAAACCCTTAAATAAACTTTGAAAGCACATATCAAATTAAAAACTATCATAAAAACAAAAGGACTCTTGCCCTCCTGTAAAATGCATTTTGAGCCCAAAAAAATAACCTATATAAATTTTGTTGTTAGAGGCACCATCCAGTGATTCTGTTGATAACAATTTGCTTCTATCTGTTTCTCCTTTATGGTATAAATGTTGAATTGTACTAATAATAAAAGATGAACAGATCTTTACGCCATGTACCATTGCATCTATTAAATGGTAAATCAGAGTCTTTATGAGCAGATAACGTGGTACCGGTATGTTTAAGATTTAAATCCCTGTGACAGAGATACCTAAAAAATAAGATTCCTTTAAAAAAAAATAGTTAAATTATCACATTGAATCTGAGATGAACTGCATACTTTAGCTTCCCAATGTTGACTAAACAGCAGGTCTGTCTGATGCTCAGCAAGAAACCAAAAGGTGTGCAATAGATCTGTGGTGTTCAGCTGCTGCTGCTGTAGTGCCGCCATGCCACCTTGTGGTGGATTTTAGCAACAACAACTGAAATAAGCAATTATTTTTGGAAAATCTCACATAAACAGGAGTTTGGATATTTTAGCCGCAGTAATCGGCTTAAAACCCCTTAAAACAAAGCTAGATAAGCAGATTATTAAAAAGGAGATTATTTGACATGGTTGCCAGAGTTAAGACCATGTGAAATTAGCCGACAGGAATCTGAATATTTAATCCTTAGTTGTTCTCATGAATGAATGAACCTAGTGGGCCTGAAGGAAAGCAGACCAGTCTTATTGATGTCTGTTGTGACTGGTGTAATTATCCCCGTTTTGATGTGAGGATGTGAGTCAAGCAGGCTGGTTGTACATCTGGGGCAGGATGAGGTAGCAGTAGAGCAGGATCCACAGGAGCAGCAGTATTTCCAGCTCCAATGGCTTTATGTTACAGCTGGCTGCTATAGATCGGAGACTCAATCCTTTATCGTTCCTGGAATAGAAATAAACAAAGAAGTGCTCTATTTAGGCATTAATATTCTATGTTAATTATTACATCCAAGCTGTGAAGCAAAGAAAAAACCTGAAACCCAATTGGAGGACTTATTTTACTATAGATAAAGTAACCTAGATAACACCTCCCACTTTTTTTCAGTTTTATATCCACATATTTAGCCAGTGCATTTAGACTGTTGAAAATGTTCTCTTAACTGCCTTTGCTTGATATTTTGTTGATCCACCTTAGGCAGCAGTTACAGCCACATGTCTTGATGCCATGAGCTTAGCAGGTCTATCTCTAGGCAGTTTCAACTATTCTTCTTTGCATTACTTCTCAAGCTCCTCCTGGTTGCATCTTCTGCAAATCTGGATCAGGTTTCCATCAAGGAAGTCTCTGTATGTTTCTGCATTCATCTTTCCCTCTATCATGACTAGTCTGCCAGTTTCTGCTGCTGAAAAACCTCCCCAGAGCCTGAGGCTGCCACCACCATGCTCCACTGCATGGATGGTGTTGGCCTAGTGATGAGTGGTACCTGGTTTCATCTTAACGTGATATGAAAGAGTTCAGGCTTTGCCTCATCATACCAGATAATGTTTTTTGTCTGAGAGGCTATAAGGAGCTATTCTGGGTCATCTTCCTGGCTAATGCTCTTCTCCCCTAAGAGAATCACTCAGTTGGGACAGTCTACCAGCTCTAGGAAGAGGCCGGTGGTTCCAAACTTCTTGGAATGTATCCTTGTATGTATTAAGGAGGCTTCTCTGCTTAATAAACCTACAAAGCTGTAAAAACATTTTGCATTCTCCCAAAGATCTGTGTCATATGGCAATCTTGTCTTAAAGTCTGCAAACAATTCCTTCAACTTCGTGGTTGGTGTTTGCGCTCTGACATGGACTGTCAGCTGTGGAACATTATATAACAGTAAGTGAAGGGTGTTTGTAATGATGAATCAGTACCTGAATGACTGAGAAGATGCCCTGCAGGCCGCAGTCCAACCGTTATCTCCTTCATGGATGTCATCATGGGACCTTTTTGGGGAAGCTTTGTCATCTGCCATCAGATCCTCATGTCTCCTGATCATAGGTTTGCGTTTTTTTGCATCTTCAGTTTGAACAGGCCCGAAATCAGATGATTGAATCAGATAAAGAGCTTCCTCCATTTTCACTGCAGCTTTACAGCCTGTGCTGTTTACTGTAGTTATGTTTCTATTCCTGCTTTTAAACCCAGCATCACCTGTAAGTGTTTTCCTCTCTGTTTTATCCTTGTAATTTTCTGATTTTACACATTCCTGGATGCTTGTCTCAGTGTCCTCAACACATGCTTCCTCCATCTCTTTCTGTTCCTTTAGATCCTGTCCTTTCTTTAATCTTCCCAAATCTCGCCCCGCTGTTCTCTCAGTCATATGTCCCAGTTTTTCATAGAGCTCTGCTCCCTCTTCGTCAGCATATTTCCCATTAACCGCTTCAAAAACCCTTCCCTTCGCTCCACCATCTTGTGTTTTGTCAAACCCGTCCCTGTTTTTTCTATCACTCTCTGTCTTTTCATTGCTCTCCTCTTCAGTAGATGCATCACTGTTTGTTTCTCTCCTGAACTTTGGCTCTTTTCTGCTTCCTGTCTCAGCCTCTGGCTCCAAGTCAAGCACAGCTCCATTGTTTGTTTTCTCTCTGAGGCTGTTTCTGCTCTTGTCCAAATCAAACTTCCTGTGAGCCACTGACTGAGCTCTTTCTGCTGATTCTGGATTAAAATCTGTGTCCTCACAGAGATGTCCTTCCCGCTGTTTATATCTGCCTCCATTAAACATCCCGAGTCCCTCCAGATGTTTTGACTCTTCCTCCATCTCCTCAGCTGTTTCCTCCTCTACTTTTGGTACTTGCCGTTTTGATGGATTATTTGGTTGGAAGACATCTCTATTTAGATCCAGGATGTAGCTGTATGCCTCCTCCTCATCTGAATCCAGAGCTGATAAGGTGTAGATTCCTTCCTCAGAGCTCTGGGAAACAAGACTCCGGTGAACTATTCTCCTACCATGGCCTCGATCCAAACCCTTATCAATCCAGGATCGGATCTCTTGGTTAGCTACACCTGCTTCCAGTGGACTGGGCGGCTCTAACACCCTTTGGTTAGAGGAAAAGGAGGTGTCACTCTTGTTGGAGCTACAGGGGACGGCTTTGGACCATTGTTTCCACAGCTGCTGTTCATTGCTCTTCTCAAAGGTTTTGAGTAGAGCAAGGGCCTCTGGGTCATCAGCAAGGGTTCCTCCAAAGCCGACTGGTTCTATAGATCCAAAGCTGGGAATCTCAGGGAAATCACAGTGCACCATGTGATCCTGTAATAGAAAACACCATCACAGATTAGCATAAGGAAGGATTTATTTCATTTACATGCCTGGAAGTGCTTTTAATTTTGCAAGGTTAAAAGAAATGTTTTGTCATGTGATGAAGGTAATGGTGGATTGGACAGGGGGTTGAGTGAGTTAGTTTTGCTCTAGCACAAGCTTTCTCTAACTTTAGGCATCTCGTTGTGAACTGTTTAACTCATAAAACCATCTTACAGAGATGACTCTAGATCGGAGGTCTTCAACAGGGGGTCCGTGACCCCTAGGGGGTCCACAGAGTTACTGCATGGGGGTCGCTAAAGATATGGTTGAGTAGACTTTTTTTTTTCTATATTTCCCCCCTGCAATTTTTCCCACTAATTGAAATGTGTTTAAATCCACATTAACATTAATTCAACCCACTCTAGTAAACAGATAAATTGAAGGCAGAAGATGTCTTTCAGTAATCAATACACATATTCAGTGACACACAGGAGCTCTTTCAAGCTGGGCACCATTTCATTCTCAACACCTGTCCCATCAACCAGGAATCAGAATCAGAAATACTTTAATAATCCCAGGGTGAAATTACTTTGGTTACATTACTCCATCTGTAATAGAGTGACTATAGGACCAGTTTGATATAACACTATTTCATACTATATATAAAATGAGGGGGTCCCCGCTCCATCTCGCCATCAGTTTGGGGGTCCTTGGCCTGGAAAACGTTGAAGACCCCTGAACTAATTGACTCTGTTTGGCTTAGAAACAAAGTTTGGTTTAACTTAACTCCTTCACAGTGATCCACCAGCACCTTATTGCTGGAATAAATTAACTTTCAACACCTGGACTATTTGCTCATTGTTGTGTCTGATTTACCCTACAATAATCCCTGTTAGCAATAGAAGTAAATAAAAATGTATATCTCTGTTTTTCATGTGTTTTCAATGCTAAAGGGACATTTATTCATAGCTGCAAACTGATGCTGCAAGTAGTCATGAATCCAAATTTCTCTGTCATTACACTTTATACAGGCTGCAGCATTCGCCTGATTGCCACACATAGGGTTGCCAGTTGGCCATGCTCTGTTTTCCCCTCTAACGACATTCTGAATTTATTTTTACCTTTTCTTTTAGTGTGCGAATTGATTTTGTAAAAGATTAAATCAAACCTAAATTAAATTAGGCACCTAATTCTGTTTCTTTATATGGGACAGTCCCTTTATTTAAGGGACATTTGGCAAGGCCAGCCACAGTTATCCCTGGTTGGAAAAACCAATATGGCTGCCTGTGAGCTAAACAATGAAAATAGCGGCAATTTACACCAATTTCTAAGCTGTTATTTTAATATTGGTCTAATTGGATTGTTTGCACACATATGATCTTTATATGCTTATAATCCATAGAAATAATATCAGCCAGCTTGAGGTTTTTGTTATTGTTAGCATGAGGCTAACTAGTGCAAAGCTAGCAAATACAGTGTCATGTAACTTTCATTAGTTATTGGACTTTGCGGCAATTAAGTATAATACCTCCATAAAGTGCAAACAGGGCATTTTAATTGGATTTTGTGTAATAGATCCAAATAAACTCATACAAAAATACTAAGGGGAAGGAAAAATTATACAAGGTAATATTTTCTTGCAAATATCAAAAAAGAGAAGCCTCCCTGGAGAAATACATCTTTATACATGGAAAAGTTGATATTCTGCAGCTCTACCATAGAACTTTTGTAGATGCGCCATGCATACATCTGTAGGTGAGGTCCAGAGCTCAGGGAGATGGTCAGATGCCGGGATATCACCTTAAAACATAACCCAGCTTTCTCCGTGACCTGCCTCACTGTGTTTGTGCAATATACAATTAGAGAAATGTATATCACTATGGATCACTTTTTCTTCTATGTATTTTTCACTATGTGACACACTGCTCCCTGGGTGCCACACAATGGCAGCCCACTGCTCCCCAGGGGTATGGGTTAAATGCAGAGCTAAATTTCCCCAATGTGAGATTAATAAAGTTCAATTATTATTGTTATTATTCATTATTAAAAGCCAGATAAACCATGTTGTTTTGTTTGCTAACATATAATGAAATATTAAGGGCTGTAAATACTTGCGTGAGTCTCTTTCATGCTAGTTTTCAATTCAAAAGATATAACCATTCTGATACACAGTATGAAAATCTATTAACCGTCCAAAACTCCATGGAAAGACGAGAACAGACTGAATCCTGTTGTTAAAAGCTATTCTAAAATCATAGGAGAACACCAGAGAGACTTGACTGTCTTTTTTTTTTATGAACAAATTGCAAAAAGTCTAACATGTTCCTTTCTTTCTCTGTACCTGTTCTTAAAAATGAATTCCCTTTGTTGTCTTCAGGATATTGCTTTGTCAACTCACTCCGTAAAGCAAACCAGAAAATGCTAAATCCTTGAATCCAATAGGCATTCAACTTTTAAGCTCTATATAGTGGAACTGTTTTTAAACTGTGCTGTGCTTTTATCTGTTGTATACTTTTCTTCTTTTTTTCTCATTGTATTTTTATACTACATTGTATTGTTTTTTTATGAGTCTGTTTGTCTTTTGTGCTGTTCAGAAACAATTGCCCCTCGTTGGATTGATAATGTGGTCTACGTCTAATAAATCGTGTAGCTGCCAGTACAATTATTTCAATTATGACAAATTTCCTTGACAAAGTAATACTTTATTTTGGGGTAATTTCTTTGTTTTTTAATAATATCTTCATGTATGATTTCAAGTTATGTATTCATGTTAGGTGGTTCTTTTAAAAACAAGATGAACAACCCCGGAGATATGCATGTGTGTGATCCAAAAATTACCTTCTGCTTACTTTTTCTACTAATCTGGATTAAATGTGTTAAGCAAAGTTAGCTTTCCTGTTAAGTTTACTGTTATACTGGGTTGCTCCCTATGTAATGAATTCATCAGTTTTCTCATGAATTTGCCCAGAAGTTAAAATCAAGCATATTTCTTCAAGTGTCAAACTGCACTGACCTCATCTATGACCGAGCAACGCCCCAGGAACATCGACACATACGTTATGATGGACTGCTCATCGGGTTTGGAGCACATCACGTCTAGAATGGGGAAGATAAACATTTCTTTTATGTAACCATGGTAACTGCATGACTTAATTTAAAGTCTGTATTCTGGATTTACCTTCAGGCTCAAGTAGAAGGGGTACATCCAAACACTGATGAGCCACCATGAAAGCCTGCTGGATGTTTTCCTTTGGCTCTTTGGACAAGCTCTCCCTCAGGTCCACCAGGTCTGGGTTCATTGACTTAATCAAAGCGAGGAAGGCCAGTCCGCTCCTCCAGCTCGCCCCAAAGTCATCCACGATTACACCATACCTGCAAATTCATGACTAACTTTCACCATTCGTGCATCTGGTAACTTCTGCAAAGCAAAATAACATTTTCTTTCACTTATTGAATTTGCATTCAGACTCACTTTGATGTGCATCTTTGGACCCAGTGCAGGAGAGTCTTAATGGCTTTGCTGTGGTACTTTGGCTCCCTTGCAGTCTTTTTACCTTTCCTTGGCAGGGTGTTACAGGAGTAGCTGTCAGTGTCGGCAGTCTGTGGTGAGAGGTCACCAGTGGAGGGGTAAGTGCTCAGTGATAAGGAGGACAGGCTAGAGGACAGACGTCTCTGCAGGCCTCCTGTCGCCTCCTTTACCTGTTTGTTTTCAATAATAGGGAAAGGAGTAAAACATTTGGAGAAATATGGTGCAAATAAAAGTAGATCAGGAGTGTCACACTGGTTCCAGAAAGGGCCGTGTGGCTGCAGGTTTTCTTTCCAACCAAGCAGTAGCACACCAGACTCCAGTCACCTCATCAAGTTAGTCCAATCTGAACATGATGACTTGATGAGATGACTGGTGTCTGGTGTGCTACTGCTTGGTTGGAAAGAAAACCCGCAGCCACACGGCCCTTTCTGGAACCAGTTTGACACTCCTGGTGTAGATGGAACCTATTTGCCTACCTGGAAGTGCAGGATAATGTTCCAGATGAGGTTGAGAACAACAGAAGGAATGCCGTCAGCAATACCGGAGGGATCAATATCAAGGAGCCTCACCTGGGAGACAGCATTGTTGTAAATAAATAGGTTTCAACAGACTCAGTTGCATTGAACTGATGAGCTAACACTCACATGTCTGTCATCCAGGAAGGCTAAAGCCTTGGAAATGTTGTTCAGTCTGAAAATGCGATGGGATGAAGATCTAAACCTGTAAAGCTAACATCACAGTGGGGAGAACGGTAGAAGTTCATGAGGGGTTTCCTATCATTAGAAGCAAGGGTTGACAATATTATATCACAAGTAATAAATACTGGGCTTTGCAAGAGTTGAGAAAAACTCCAGAACATTTGCACAATTTGTCTTATGACAATAAACTTGTATTTTATTGGGATTTCCCAATAAAATACAACTCCTCTTAACTCTAATGTCCCTGATTAAAATCCAGTACAACTTTTTAGGAGGTAGAGTCTGCAACTGTTCTGTAAAAGCCTCAGAGGTTTGAACAAACAGTCTTATGAAGAACAATGAGAACAGCAGACATATCAGAGAGCAAGCTTAAGAGAGGTCTTAAGCAGGATTAGGTTCAAATAAAACAATACCCCACACCCTGAAAATTTCACCAGAGTATTGTTTAATCGTTATCCTTTAACAGAAACAGTTTGACACAACTTTTAAATCAATAGAAAGACACGGCTTCCCAACTGAACTGACAGAAGAAGTTAGGAGAGCATTAATCAGAGAAGCAGACATGAGGTCTATGGTAATTGTGGATGAGCTACAGGGAAATATAATCATACCATAAAAACTATGGAATAGAGGGAAGTAGGTAAGCTGTGGGACACGGTGAACACAGGGCAGAATAGGTTCTGTTTAGTTGAGTTAGAGTTTAAATCTGTATCTCAAACATTAAGCACGGAGGAGGAAGCATCATAGCATGGGACAGTGATGCTGGGCAGAGTTATAATGATAAAAAAGGGGTGAGACCATGACAAGCCTGAGACAGCGTCAGAGGGAATATCCAAAACATGCAGCTAATCTGGAGTGGTATCGATTGAAGCATAGCCATGTGTTAGGATGGCCCAGTCACAATCAAAACCTCAATCTCTGGCAAGAACCTGGCTGAGCTTGAGCTGTTTTGTGAACAGGAAAAAAGACGTAAGCCTTCAAACATGCAAAGCTAGCACAGACATACTCCAAATAATTTCTGCTTGTACTTGCTGCAAATACCTGCTTTAACATAAACTGACTCTGTTTTTCAAAAGCCCATCTTTTTTCCATTTTCTGCAGAGTTATGCACCACTTTATGTTGGTCTTTCACATAAAATTCCAATAAAATGCAAAAATGTGTACAATTTTAAGTGGCAAAAAAATCTCTTAAAAAGTTTGTTATTAACTTTGCAACCCAGGGCATACTCTGGGCATAAAACAAAATAGCTTCCCCATATGAGGGGAGTTCTTACTAGCTTGCAGCCAGACAGCTCCTCCAGCAGGGCCATCAGCATTCTGCCATCCTGAATGTCAGTAAACAGGTCGCACACTTTAAGTGGAGGATCGCGCTAGAAAGAAACAGAAACATGAAGTATTCTTGTGAGAAATGGAACCAAGTGAAGTGAAAAGGTAATGGTCCACGCCCTTACTCTCTGCAGGAACACATTCATCCATCTGGTAAAGACTCTCTTCTGCATTTCTTTCCTCCTACCTGGGAAAGAGGAAGTGGGATGTAAGGTAATCGTGTTGTCAAAACACCTTTTTGAGAAAAAACATGTTGGGTCTTCTGAGCAAAAAACAAAGCCTGAGTTGGCTGAAGAATAGGACATTTTTAGACCAAAGGTGAGGTAGTCCACTAATCTAGATCACTAAAACACGTCAGCTTGTCACCCTACCTTGAGGATATCCATTTTGACCATCAACCAAATTTGTTGGTGTAGAATGAGAATCCACTAAATCCTGCATTCTCAGTCAATCTGCTCAGAATCCATTTCAGGGTTAAAAAAGGTGCCAAAAGCCGAAAATAGCAGCAATCAGAACTGCTTTGAGATTTCCTCACAAAAAGAAGGATTGAGGTGAGGCAAAGTGAGACAGTAAAGCTTGCCTCAGCATGCTGAAACCTCCCCTCAGAGTCAGAGCAAAACTCCCCCTGGGAGAACAATCTCCCCCCTATTGGTAAGCAGCAGTCCATAAAGTCATAACTGTAGAGGTATTTTCCTGATGTGCCTGGATCTTTCCCTGCTGTGATAAAAGAATCATTGGTTTTACCATATTTCATCACAGACTGAGAGCTGCATAGCAGAAGGAAGTTACACAACAATTTCAGCCTGGATTTATTACCTGAAATTAACACATTTTGTCTGGGCATGTTATAAACAGATATAAAGGATTAGCAGAGAAAGACCAGTGCTGTTGTTTTAAGAATAAGAACTATACGGTAATTTCATCTGTGTTTGTTTGTGCTTCAAGTTCAAAAGGCCTAAATTGTTGGTTTTCCACTATAGAACCTATTTTGCAGCTGAAAATACAGGCTAGAAAAGAGCTAGAGAGAAGCATGATGCCTGTGAAGCTGTTAAACATGATGGTGAGGTAATGCTTTTTTTTACACAGGGACATCAAAGTTGGTCAGAGTTCATAACAAGATGAATGGACCTAAATATTAAATACAGAACTGCAAAAACATGTTAAAAACATCAATTATCACCTTTAATTAAAAGATAAATCATCCACCCAGTGCTGCAGAGGAACAGTTTAGCTTAAAGCATACAGTGCTGTTAGAACGGCCTATTCAAAGTCCAGATCTAAAGCCAAGTCTGGTTATTTGGAAAGACTGAAATTCAATGTTTACGGCTGCCATTTGTGATGCTGCAACTAATTAGTTATTTTAACATGTACATCCAAACATAAAGCTAGGGGTAAATACTCCATTCCTAAAAAGATCCTCTGCTATCTTTGAACATTGTTTTATCTATTGGCCTTCTTGGAATGTATTTGTAAAATATATGAACAATTTTAAGAAGAAGCTTGTGAAATGCTTCTAAATAAAGGAACTGTAGAATGGGCATCATGTTTAAAAGGCTCCTCCTGGAGTTTCAGCAGATCTAAGCTAAACCATCTTTAATATT
>NW_015151142.1:367589-408327 GCF_000732505.1 Cyprinodon variegatus
AATTACAGGGGGGAATATAAAAAAAAAAGTATAATCAACCAAAGCTTTAGTGACCCCCATGCAGTACCTCAGTGGACCCCATAGGGGTCGCGGACCCCCTGTTGAAGACCTCTGCTGTAAATAATCCAATCTGAAGACAGATCTTGTTCTCTGTGATGTGCTTAATCAAAATAATTACCATAGTAACATAACATGATTTATTTTTAAAGCAGAGACAAGAAGTTATGACTATGTGCCACAGTTGTGTAATACCAGAATAAAAAAAAAACTAGAAAGATTTTTACCAAGAAACCCCAGTTAATGGGTGATTTAGGAGACCAATTCCTAAGGTTGGCCCCTAGGCATCGAGGAGAACCCCAAGGCTGTGCTTTCAGCTCCTTTATATTTCATCTACACTAATAACTGCAGTCTTCCATCTTATGAAAATGTTAAAAACATATTTTGCATAAAACACATCAGCAGTGCTATTGATCAACAGAGGAGATGAATCAGCATACAGGGAGGATATGTGGCAGCTGACATGCCAACGCACTCTCCACAACTACAGAAGTCACAGATTTCATGAAGGGAAAAGGGCTATTAGCTGCAGACGTATTGAAAGACAGAACATCTCAACATCTAGATTGTGACTTTAAAAGAATCTCACATATGCACTATAAAAAACTAAAACAAGAAAGCAAAGCAATGGCTCCCCTTCCTAAGATTCATTACACTCTAAAACAGGTGAAAGATTTATTGAAATAAGTATATTTGCTCTTAATTTTTGCAGGCAAGTAAAATTATCTACCAATTCAATTAGTATAGATATTTTTTTACTTGTTTTGGGTGCGAAAACCTTATTAGTTTAACAGATCATATTACTTTCCAACTTCACTATTTTAAGAAAACTATAATTATAGTTCACTTTATGCAGTGTTATTTCAAGCAGACAGCAGTGGTTTCTGTGGAGAGACCCACATTATGAATCACCTTAAAACTGACGCCTGTTCTGATTCAGTTTTCCTGTCATCACTGATCCATGAGACGCACGGTAACCCACACTAACCACACTGGGTGCACTTCTGCTTTATGTGAAATATGACTTGACCTTAACCACATTACACACCGACTGGATCTAGTTTGAATATAAAGGTGTTTTTTTTGTTTGTTTTTTTTCTGCCAGGATGATGCGACAGTAAATTATTTAAATCTATAAAATGTATACCCCCCCCCCAAAAGAATGAAGCTTTTTATCCATTTTCAATATCTTGTTTTCTCAAGTTAATTTTTCCTGCTTTTATAAGCCTCCTAATATCTGAAAGCTGTAACATGTTTTTATGTTCAGCTCTCCACTGAAACACTTGTGGATTTTTTTACCTGATATTATAGCTGTAAGCCTTCTTAGGAGGAAAGTATCTAGAGATGAAAAGGTTTATCTTTGCAAATCACCTCAGATTAAATAACTTTAAGCTCAAAATGTAAACAGAAAAGATTTTCAGTTGTCTTAAATCTCCAGACTAGTTCCTCCCAGACATGTCTGCTGTGCAGTTTGTTCTTTAAGGTTCTCTAACAAACCTCTGACCTTTCCAAGAACAGCTGGACTTGGATCAGAATAATTCTGAATGACAATGACTTTTTAAAATTTAAATATAGCATACTTGCATTTATTACTCTGTCCCTTCCCCATTGAAGCCTTCTTTTACAGAGTTTAGTTTTTTCTAGTCTTTATGGAAAACCAGTCAGATTCTTGTTGATGTTCTAACTCAACCAATAAGTTGTTTCTGACATGTTGAAGTATTACAGAGTTTTTCTAGACTAGTAGAAAGTAATAAAAACATGTTTTATTGTGTTAATTGTATCAGCAGAAAATGGAAGATCCTGAAAAAGGTGCGGTATGCATACCGGCCACTTGCTGTGGAGGATGTTGATTCTTGTTTTGATGGAGATTGTGAGTCTTCTTGTTTTCTGCATATTTCTCAAATTGATGTGATGACCAGCATCAATGTTTCACACATTGAGCAACAGCTCTAGTTTCCCCATTTCCATCTTTTCCTTTTTTTCCACAACAATGGACCAGTTTGTATTAAGAATAACAATCAACATAAAGGGCAGTGTTTGAAAATGACAATATATGAAAAGGTTAAAAGGAAACATTTAGTTATAGTCAATAAGTAGTGTTACATATAGATGTAGGATAGCAACACAGATTACGATTAACATATATCTGTCCTTATTTTTTATTATTCTGAGCTTACAGTCAACAAAAATATCACATCTAAGGTTAAAATATAAAACACTAAGAAAATTAAGCAGAAATGGGACCTTAATGAAAAAAGGCTTAATATCTGCCAAAGTTGCTTTTTACAAAAAGGTTTCATCTGAGAAATAAGCCAAATAAAAGGTTTACTAAATCATCTCTTTGTTAAAAATTTTAATGCTTCCATCTGTAGAAAACAAAAAAAAAATGATATTCTAGAGACAAAAAAAAAACCCATTTGATTCATAATATGATTAATCAGATTTTTTTTAACATGAACACGAATGTTTAAAAATGTGTAAGTTGTCATGCAAAAAAAACAAAAGACATTAAAAACCACCACATCCAGATGTGTGTCAAGAAATGTCACATTTACTGCTGAAAGAGGCAGAAAAAAAAACACAAAAACCTTATGAGACTTACGAGTTGAAATGTTTTATTATTTACAGATTCAACAAGAAAAAGTAAAACCTAAAAATCAGAATAGAAGCTATTCTTGTGGCAGCGGACAGTGTCTGACAGGCAAAGCTTCCCCTGGTCCAAACAATATCTGGCTGCCTGGTTTTACTCTACCTGCCTCAAGAAAGGTGACGGCCACAGAGACCGGCCAACACCACCGTGGGAGGCAGGCGTCTGTCCAAGGAACATCGCACGCAGAACTCCCAATCCTGCAGGAGCCGCGCCTTTTCATTCTTTGAGTTGTTTTTTGCAGCCTTGTTGAGCCCAAAGGTGATGGGAGGTCACCCAGGGCTGAATGACAAGGCTGCAGAGACACAGGACAAGAGTTCAAACACCAGTTTAAGACATTTTTCCCCAAAATGTATTTTAATCTGAAAACCTCACATGAAGAAAAAAGACAATTAGGAAAATGTATTGATACAATAACATCGTCTTTGAGACTCAGACCTCGGCAGGAAACATAGCGCTTGATATGCATGAACAGGAGCAAAGAATAGGGCTGTTTCCCCCCCAGGCCTGAAACAGGGGGTGGAGCCGTTTTATGGAGTAGGCTCCATCAAACAGCCTAATCAATCCTGCTGAAACACATAACCAGTTATCTATGAGATGTCTTATCTGACAGATTTCAGTAATAATTTCCACGTTTTGTGATAACATAAATGTTCAACATACAGATTATTACAGATTTTTGTTGTTCTAGTCTTTATGAAATGTAAAAGGCTGATGTGAACCCAGCTGATCAGCAGTGTGCAGCCAGCAACATATTGTCTATAGTTTTTCTAAAGTTATTTTACCTCCCCAATGCAAAAAAACAAAAAGGTCAAGTTGGCAATAAGACTATGCTTTTTATTAAGGGAACCAATACTAGCAAACAGTCAAAAACAACTATTTAATTCCAGGTTTTAACAATTTGATCAGGTGTTTATTTTAATCTAAAACACATCCATGTCCAAACAGATGAAAAATCTGATGAAAAATCCAAAGCTGCTTCAGTCCTCTGGAGTAAACAATGAAACTGATTAAATTAACCTTTTTCAAACTTATGATGCGTTATTCTGGCAGATTTGATGTTAAAACATTTATATGGTGCACAAACCCCACGTCTTTCTTCTAACCCTGCTGATGCCATTTCATCATATTGTTCATTTCCTCCCCATAACGAAGCTTGGAGCCTCCGCGTCATCTTCTTTTTCCTCTTCTGTTCCACTCTCCTCCTTCCCCTCCTCCTCTCCGCTGCTGTCAGAGTCCGTATCTCCTTCCTTACCGTCTTTATCCTCCATCTTAGCCTTCTTTGCTAGAAGCTTCTTCTGCTTTAGCTTTTCCCGCTTCTTCCTTCGCTTCGCGGTTCGCTCCTCTGCTGCCTTTCTGTTCTGCTCTATTTTCTTCAGGTAGTCCACGTCCTTGTCCTGCTTCTCTGCCATTTTATCCAGAAAGTCCTGCCTCTGGTACTCTCTGCGGCGGAGGTGGCGGTAAACGTGGAACTCACCGCTGCCTGCGCCCGCGCTGGAGCCCATCACGTCCCGGACGAACTCCGGCGGGGCGCGAGGGTTCCACTCCTTCGGCCTCTCCGGGATGGGAGCGGGCTTGTCGGGGTTTCTCATGAGCCGCTCCAACTTCAGCCGTTGCTCATCCGCAGGGGTTTTTGGGAGAATCAGCGGCTGAGCCTCTTTCCCCCCTGATTTCGGTGGTTTGTTATTTTTCTGCGTGTGCGCCGCCATCTTTCGAAGTTGCCCTGGTGGTGTTCTTCCTTTCTGCGCACCTCAACCCGGAAGCTGTTAAATGACCCCTGGTCGACGTTTTTTTTTTCTTTTTCTGATGTAAATATATATATTTACGAAATTAAATATAAATCACACGATTTAAAACGTTTCTTTTAGAGCAAATTGTTTTAAAAAAGAGTAAATCCCTTATTTTAAATTGTTTTTCCTTACACAACCCACGTTTGTTGACGTTAATGCACTTTGACTGATGTTGGGTCTGGCCAATAGCAGATCAAATGAAAGTTTGACGTCATTCAGCCGTCCAATCAGCATCTAGATCCCGCCCAGCAAGCTTGAACTCTCTGTTGCCCCGTGAGTTTCTCTCAAACAGACCCCAACTTGTCCTGTAGCGAGCTGTTTATTTGTCCCTAACAGTTAAAAGCTCTAAATTGTACCATGAATAGTTTAATAAGATCTACTGGCAGGTGTTTACGTTCCGGCGCGGCCGCGTGCTTACTCAGGACGGCCGACGGACGTGTTGGAGCGGCCTCGGCCCGGTTCCTCTGCTCGGCGGCGGACGTCCAGAAGGACCTTGGCGAGCTGGTGAAGAAGGACAAGGTTGTGGTGTTTATGAAGGGGACCCCCGCTCAGCCAATGTGCGGCTTTAGCAACGCCGTGGTGCAGATCCTCCGGATGCATGGGGTGGACCAGTACTCTTCTTATAACGTCCTGGAGGACCAGGAGCTGAGGGAAGGTCAGTAAGCTGGGACCAGTTGAGTCTAGCATGATGGACAACTTGGCATCTCTGATGGTCTTTTAATTAAATTTGCTCCTTCTAATTAAATCAGGCAGTCTGTATTTTTTTCTCTCTGTGTTAGGTTTGCTTCCATGTTTCCATTAACCCAACGATCATGTCCCTCAGATCAGCTCTGCCTCTGTATCTCCAAACGTTTGGCTTTTATCAGTGTCCAGCAGCAGCTGTACCAAAGGGTGCGGTTCCCTCAAACCAACCAAGCACCATAGATGGGATGAGAAACTTTATTTCTCCAACAATCTAACTCTCAGGGTTGAGAGGAGAGACATTGATCCCAGATGTTGTTCTCAAATGAGCTCTCAGGTCTCTAGCTGCCCTCATTTGTTTCAGTAAAATATGATCATCATAATCAAACAGTTTCATCACACGCTGAGCATTTTCTCCAAAAGTTAAAGTCGTTTTCCCTGAGCGCATTTTCAGAACTGTAATCTGGCGTTTTTCTTATCTTGCTTTCAAAACAATGGCTTCTTCCTCTCTGAGTGGCCTTTCAGTCAGTGTTTTCTGTCAATTATCTTGGGCTTTTACTTTTGTTTGTTTTGTGATTAAATTCTTTCTTTTTCTGGATATTCCCATCAGGAAAGCCTGTTGTTTTTTTTTTTTTGTCAAACAGGTACAGCAGGTATAAAAACATGTTTTTCATATAGTTGATGTAAATGTCTTATTGTTATGAGGGAGTGGGAAATATTTAGATAAAATTAAACAAAAAAAGGCAAAATCCATAGCTGTGTTACATATAGTAGAATTTTTTCCAAATCCCTAAGCATTACTGTCTATGACACAATAGTCATACTGTACTTATCCTATTGTGTGGAAGTATGAGGAACAGCATGCAAACACGCTGTTTATTTATAATGCAAAAAGGGGTGTTGAAAATGTAACAACAGAACAATACAAGACACAGAGATTCTTCTAAAACAAATTTTCTTGCGTTTTTTTTTTTTATTATTTCCATGCTCTAGAACAGGGGTCTTGCACATTTTCCAGGCCAAGGACCCCTAAACTGATGCCGAAATGGAGCGAGGACGTCCTAATTTTGTATATCTATAGTATGAAATTGTGTTATATTAAATTGCACCTATAGGCACTCTATTATAGATGGAGTAATGTAACTAAAGTAATTTCTTCCTGGGATTATTAAAGTATTTCTGATTCTGATTCCTGGTTGATGGGACAGGTGTTGTGAATGAAACGGTGCCCAGCTTGAAAGAGCTCCTGTGTGTCGCTGAACGTGTGCATTGAGGACTGAAAGACATCTTCTGCCCCCAATTATCTGTTTACTACAGTCTGTTGAATACATAAAAATGTGGATTTAAAGACATTTCAATTAGTGGAAAAATTACAGGGGGAAATAAAAAAAAAAGGCTAATCAACCAAAACTTTTGTGACCCCCATTAAGTACCTCAGTGGACCCCCTAGGGGCTGTGGACCCCCTGTTGAAGACCTCTGCTCAAGTACAGTTACATAAGATTCTCCAGGTTTTGGATAAAGCAAATAAGAAAACATTTCCAGCAAACATTCAAGAAAGGTTTAAAAAAAAAAAGAGAAAGTCACTATAACCAAAGAGGAACAGTATTTTATTTTTTATTTTTAAGCCAGGTTCAAAACCAAAATTATGGAACACATCATCAAAGTACAAGGAATTAATTTGATGAATTGATTTAATCAAGGAATTAAAGAATCAAGAATGATGATCATATAAAAGCTACAATGCTAGGAATGTATGGATGTCCATGGGCATAAGGATGGTGTTACATTTTGATATTGAAATACATAAATAATACTTTAAATAATGTTAAATGTGGAAAACTGGGAAAAGGCAGACAAGTACTGTAACGGATGCAGAGTTCTTGTAAAATGAATTAAGGGGCAGATAAGACTGTTTTTGATTTTTTTAATTTTGATTTTGGAATGTGTGTATCAGTATATTTAATTTATGTTTTGTATGAAAATAAAATTAGATGAATTAATTTATTTTTCTTAATATAAGATTCTATTTGGTTTACATAAAATTTGTCTGGATATTTCAAATGGGAAAATCTTGTTAGATTGTAAAGTCAAAGTTCAAAGGTCAGCTGGTGCTACATACTCAGTAAAGTGACTAGCTTATGTTGTTTCTTCATTGTTCTCTTGCTTATGTCTGATTGTTTTTGTCTCCTTTTCTTTAATCTGTGACATTAGGAGTCAAAGTGTTTTCCAACTGGCCCACCATCCCTCAGGTCTACTTCAATGGCGAGTTTGTGGGAGGCTGCGACATCCTGCTTCAGATGCACCAGAATGGGGACCTGGTGGATGAGCTGAAGAAGCTGGGAATCCGCTCTGCTCTGCTGGACGCCGAGAAGGAATCCAAGTAGAAGAGTAAAAAAACATCTAAGGGCTGAGAAGACAGAGACACATTCACTAGATCCAACCCCCTCCCATAACACTTCCAATGATTGGAGACGAATCAGCTAACAGGGCAGACTGCAGCAGAGTACAGATTGTAAATGCTTGCACAGATTGATTATTATATGCAGATAGTTTTCTGCTCATAAATGCTATAATGTGAAATGTAATTATAAAAAGTTCCTTTGCACTGGTCCAAAATGAAAATCTGATATTTTGCAGACTCACAATCTTGTTTGTAATATATTGAAGGGACAGAATGAAATATTAACGTCGCCACGGTTTCCTCCGATGTGGCCTTCAGAAATCTCTGTCACCTCTGGCGTCCATGTTTTTTTCTCTCTCAATTCAGACTCCTTTCAATTGAAAAGGGAAACAGGACTGACCAGAACAGAGCTTGGATCAACACAAAATGATGTCTACACACTTTAAAACCTTCCAGATGCACTGCCTGCAGCTCCACTGCTCCAACACAAAGAAACAGGGACGATGAAGCAAATGATTTTAAGAAATCCAACTGTTTCCTCGTCTTTTTTTTTTTTTTTTTTTTTTTTTGCTGTGATCTACGTACAAAATCCCCTTGCTGTTTTTTTTTTTTTTTTGTTTTATGCTGAGACACACCAAACACACCTTCCCTCTTCTTCTCTGACTCATTTCCTGGACCTGCTGGACAAACCGAGGCAGTTAGTCTGTTACGCCTGTCTTAGTTCAGCCAGTTAGGAAAAGAGTTTTTTCATATTGTTTCGAGGCGTTCTTGTCGAGTCTGCAACCGACAGTTGTATTATGACATAAACATGTAGTGCGCTGTAAGATATTGTACATTTAAAGCATATTGTTAAATGTTTTTTAGGAACGTGCTAAGCCTGCAGCAATTAAATACATTCAAACTTGTATCGTGTGTTTGTGCTTTATTTACTTTTATTGCATTGGATGTAATGCTTTAGATCAGATACAGATTGATGGTAGACAATAACTTAGAGGAAATTAGTTTGTTCATGAAGGGGAGCGAATATCTAAACTAACAGGAACTAATTACCCCTTTTTGTTAAGTCATGTTTCAGATTCAGCTGTTATTGGATGTTCATGGATAAAAATAAATGATTTGACAGTCTCCGCTTGCTCTCATTACATATATATTGTTTTATACACACTACAAAAAATTTAAAGGAACACTTTGTAATGAGAGTATAGCATCAAATTAATTAAACTTCTGGGATACTAATTGGGTCAGGTAAGTAGCAGAGGGAGTTAATCAGTTTCAGCTGCTTTGGTCTTAATATTGTTTATATATATATATATATTTATTAACAATTTACCAACATTTTGCCCTACTGTACATATTTTTCATAATTTGGCCAACAGATGCTTTCTTTTTCCTCTTACTCATCTGGTCTGACCTGTCAGCCATTAGTGAAGCTTTCTCAGAAGTGGACCAGGCCTTGATGATGTCAGAGGTTCTGGTTATTAACTAATCACAGGCGAAAACATAAAACGTTTGGATCCATTTTCCACTTTATTTCCTTTTTATCTGAGAAAAGATCATATTTGGATAGAGTTGCTAGTTGGACAGATATTCAGTGGCTGGAAAAGTATTCACACCCTTACCACTTTTCTGTCACACAGTTCATTTCATTTTTGTTTATTTTGTAGCACAATACAAACAATAAAGTTAAGATTGATCCAATCAAATTATGGTTTGTAGTAAATAAAGATATATTTGACTTATTGGATGAAATCAATATTCAACCAGTAAATTAAATTAGATTTTTAATGCTAGTTGTGGAAGTCAAATGAACTGGAAATCTTATGTACAAAGCAAAGTCTCAAAAAGCATTGCCATCCTCAAAAGAGCGAGGGGTGTTTTATACAACAAAGCCCTCCATATATTATATAGTTTTCTCTTAGTTTACACATGACGTTGAGATTTTGGGAAACAACAGTAAAACATTCGTTTCACAACAAAAACAAGATGCATCCATTAAGTCAGTTATTCAAATCATACCAATTCACTACTCAAATTTCCACGTCTTATAGATTTTCAACCATTTCAATTAGTTTTCAAAGCTAAAATAAAGTTCTTACCTTATATTAAAAAAAAAACATTTAGTTGAAAGGAAAGGAATACAAATGTGATATAAACGTAACTTTAAGTGTGTGGGTGTGAGGACAACGAGAAAAACATGTTTAAAGAGAAATATGAGGAAATTATTTTCTTTTATGTAAGGAAGTATAAAGAAATTATATTTCCTTAAATCATAGGAGTGATGAAACCAGTTTTTATGAATAAACAAGGTACATTGTTTGGAATTTTAGAATTTGTAAATACTTTTGGAACTCCTTTTTGAGCATGAACTTTAAATTATGATAACAATATGTAATAATGTATTCAATTACAATCTTGTTTTCAGGAGCCTTGTGTCTGGAAAAAACCTCCTGCTCCAAATTCTCTCTTTCACTGTCTTTTGTTTTTGCTTGTTTGAAATAAAATGAACTAAACTGAAAAAAAATGTAATCGAATTTTGTGTGAAAAATCAGCATAGAGTAGTAAACAGCTAAAATTGAAGGATAATGATCTATAATTATACAGCTTTTCACAAGTAAAAATGGAATCTGATGTGGATTTGTCACATCAGATATAACCAATCATAGCCAATGTTAGATTTTAAAGCAGTTAGGTGAGGAAACTACATCCCAGGCTCGGAAGATCTCAGACAAGACTGAACTGCCCTGTCTAAGGAGAGCATTCATCATGGTAACTCTGGAGGAGCTGCTGAGATCCACAGATGGGAAAAACCTGTTCACAGGACAACTATGCATCGTACACAAATAAGCTCTACCAAAGAGTTGAAAGAAAGAAGTTTGCTTTGCAGTGAGAGAAATAGCCAAAGTACATACGATCAAGCCTGAGAAGGCATTTTAGTAGTTGCATTTCTAACACTGTGAAAGTCTATAGGAAAGGGCATGTTTGACATATAGCTTGGTTCAGTTCTAATTGGAGAACCCCTGGCCTGATTTTGTGCATTGCTTTTAAGATTATTATTTTACTTTACATACAAAAAAACTACAGTTAATGGTAACTGGTCATACAGTATATAGAAATTATTATATCAGTGTTTTAAATAAACATAGAAAAAAATCTACACAAAAAAAAAACATGGAAAACGTAGGGTGATCACACACAAAGCTTTCACATGGCTCTCATGAAATTCATTATATGATATTGTATAAAATAAATGCAAAAGTGATCATTATATAAGCCTTATATTATGTGCAATATATGAAACATAAAGTGAAGTTGGCCGAATGTCTCTTTTTTTAATTGTTGTTTTTATTTCTTTTTCCATCTGGGTATATTCATACTCTGGTGTTTTGTGTCAGTGAAGGTCTTGAATGATCAAGCAGCTGGTCAGCAAGACTCAGCAGAAGCTCTGCTCTCTAAAGAAGGAGACAGAATATTTAGCAAAGAGGAGGAAAAACATTCTTACAAAATTCAATGTCTGTATGCCTCAGAGCAATTCACTGTCTGCATGAAAGTGTGGTACAGAGACAGCACTGCAGGAAGCCATCAGCGCCTGCTGAGTGGTCGGGATCGCAGAGAGGACTGTCAAAGGCCCCCCTCTGATCACTACCAGGCATCTTTCTCAAGAGACGACTGTAGATCCAGCCTCATTCTCCATCCAGCAGCGTGTCTGCACACTCTGACTGAAAAACCCATCCTATTTCAAAACAATCTGTTACTACCTCCAAACATCAGCGTAAAAACTACAGATAATAAAGACTGCCGAGTGCGTATGAGATGATGCATTAATTAATATGTTAAGTAACTGTTTATAAGCTATTACCAGGCTGGAACAATTGTTTAGAAACAGATATTAAACGGAACAAACTGTACAGTGGCATATTAGCTATAAATGATAATTTTCACACAAAAAAAAGAAAAGAGAAGAAAAAAGTGGAAAGGAATGACTAAAGTAAAATAGAACATGGCTGCATATTAGTGTAGGCATAAAAGCAAAAAAAAAAATTGTATTGAAAAAGATTTGAAAATATGCAACGAGTCCCTTTTAACATGGCTTACATTTCTATTGAGCTGTTAAATTAACTATATGATTATTACGTTTGTATCCCTCGTTTAATTGAAGGGGAAAAAAAACAATCGTCACAGAAATAACTTGAATCTGACAAAAGTTATAATAAAATAATTCTATTAAAATGAACAAAGTCTTTTGAAAGACATTGCTTCTCAAACATGCTTCAACAGAACAATAAAAAAATAAAATAAAATAAATAAATTCATGAAACAGGCTTGGACAACAATTGGTACCCCTAGAATAGATGGAACATTATGTATAAATCATGGTGTTTCCACTAATTTACATCGCTGGGGTCTACAATCTAGTATCCAGTCAAAGGGCCTGTATATAGGGGTAAACCTTGATGTTAGTTTTGGACATTGAGGACCTTTGAAAAGCAGTTCAATCTGAAAAACTTATACGAAGAGAAAAGACAATTAGGAGAAATTTATTGATACAATGACTTTGTCTTTGGGGCTCAGACCTCAGCAGGAAACACAGCACTGAATTTTGATAGATATGCATGAACAGAAGCAAAGAATAGGGCTGTTTCCCCCCAGGCCTGAAACTGGTGGTGGAGTGGAGAAAGATGAAGTTGGTCAGTCTGTAGACTGCTGGTTAGCGAGACGATATGCAGAGCTTTATGGGGAGATCCAGTGGACTGTGTGAGCTGATGCTAGAGCTTCACTCAGGGACCTGGAAGATGGAAATCCAGTTTGGGTAACACAGGTTGAGAGAACCTGTCCATGATGAGCAAGCATGAAGTGACAGTGGAGAGGAAAAACTCCCCGTTGGGAAGAAACCACTGGCAGAACCAGACTCAACATGGCGGTCTTCTGCCGGACTGGTCAAGATGAGACAGGGAACACAGTAAGAGTCCGGGAGGAATGACACTCTGATGAAGCTTTAGCTACGAAGGTGGATGAGGGGCTGGAGGTGGGTTGAAACGGGGTCATGTGAATGAAGTTACACAGTGCAACCACCGCCTGCGCACAGGAGCAGACAGTGTGGATCAGAGGCCTTTTAAGATTAACTTTGGATGCTGATTGGCTTTTTATGGAGGTGTGGTTCAAAGCTGATTGGCTGTGTTGCAGGTGGATGTAGGAGAGCAATTAGTTTCTTCAGCTGAACTTCCACCAAGGCTCTGTTGTAGCAAAATGTTTACACACAGGGGTGGACATTTCCACTTCCGGAGGGAAGTATCCTGCAACATTTAGATTCATCCTTAGTCCAACACTCCTAAATCAAATGGCTGAGTTACCTCCTTAGCAATCAGTCAGTTCCTCTCTATCATCTAAATACTCAATTCAGGTGTGTTGAACCAAAGGCACGTCTAAAAGTTTCAGGTTACCAGCCCTAAGGAGCTGGAAATACCCATCCATGCTCTGACGTTTTTATTGTATAAAACAAGCTCTCAAAAAGTGAATAGACATGCCGACATGTCTGGAGCTGTTGTTTAGAAAGCTACACAAACCTTTTTTTTTTACTTAAACACTAGTATAACATCAACAATTATGTGCTTCTCTCATATGCTGTGCAAAATATGCTAATTATGAGCAGAGTTAAATGTCTGCCAGCTTCTAGCTCCTACTCATTCTTAATGAGTCATGGTTAACTAAAGAGGCCAGGTGGTATTTAACTTAACTATTCCTTAGGAACAATCACCAAGGTTAAAAATGAATCACCTAAAAGTTTTAGATTTCCGATTGTGATTGTGTCGCATTATGAATTGGTGTGAACACCTTTCAGTTGCTCTAAATTAGTTAAAAGCTGAATTCAATCCAAACTCTTCAAAATAAACTTTTATTCTCAAACATTAAATCTATCCCTAAATGTGATATGATTGCATTAATTTATTAATTAGTTTTAACCCTTTTTTGTTCCTATCCCTGTGTACATAATGGCTAAGTTTAGTTGAGTTTCACTAGTTTATTCAGTTTTTAAATAAAATAGGTCTGACTTTGAGTGAAATGATTTTTGTTAAAACATCTTATACTTAACAGAAGTTGGGATTTAATTTTGTGTTTAGATTTAACTATTCGACCATATTGTGAGCTCAATTGATTTTAGATCATTCAAAATGCACCAAACTTAATACATGTAATTCATAGTTATAATATTGTAATTATTTTTATAAGTATTGCCTACAACAGAAAGGCTTATGATCTTCCAAAACTTCCAGGAGCACAGGCAAGTTACTTTTTGTAACAGGTTGAACTGACAGGCTTTTGCTCTCTTTATTTATTGTTCACATGAAATTAAAGGTCATCTCAATATTTCAACTGTTTGTGCGTGCAATTTATTTATTTATTTTTTAGCTCAAGGAGTTCAGGCCTCAAGATTCAAACCTAGTGATAATGATGATCTGAGGAAGTGCTGCAGCTTTGAGACCTCTATAGTTTATTGTAATTCATAATTCCCACCTAGTGGCTTTAATCTTTAAACTCATTAAATAAAACTGTTGGATTTAAATCAGATTAGGTCATTTTTAAACATGGCAACATTTAAGATAAAATAAAAAAAAATAGACCTAAACAGCAAGTTTGAAATGGATGGCATTTTTGTCACCTAAATAAACATAATATTTTGAAAACGTTTTCACTATACTCTGATTTAAATGTTTTTCCGATCAAAGAATCAGAAGGAAAGAAAAGGTCTGAAAAAGGTAAAGTACTTCCTTTAATGAGAAGCTAATATAATCTCTAATCAGACCTGAGCTGTTATTCAGGGTGTCGGAAGGAATTATAAACTGATCAATATTGTACATTTTGACTCGTCAACTAAATAATAAACTCCAATTAAAACAGCTGAAAATGCTCATCTGAAATTTGTAACACCTGAATAAAACTTAAGGACACAACACATTGCACCAGCTTTTTAGTGAAATATTTAATTTAAAATAATCTGACATGTTCTATAAAAGCAAAAAAAAAAACAAAAAAAAAAACAGTCAATATGGTTCTTTTTCGCAGTCCTTTGCTTGCAGTTCCACATAACAAGCAGTCAGAGTTTCTGCAGGAAGCGGAGCACCAAGTCTCTGAGCGTGGCCCGCAGCGGCTCGTTGTTATCACAGACGATGTGCGTCCCGTCCTCCTCCAGCTGAATCAGGGTGTCCTCAGCCTGCAGGTGCAGAATGTGTCCGTCTGCCGTCTCCTCCACTTTGACCTCTGTAATGCCGTGCTGCTTGTCCAACGAGAATATAAATGAAAACAGAGCTCAGATCATTAAAAACAGAGCATTCATATGGGAAAACATTGTCAGACCTTCTGCAGTGTGGCTAGGAAAGCTTCCAGGGGTACAGCTCCACTCAGCAGGGGTTTATGGGCCAGCGTCACAGGGGGCTCCTCTATCACCCGCTTCCTCTTTTTGCTGGGGGGGGCAGGAGGCGGTTTGGGCACCGACTGGCAGGGAAACCAAAAAACAAAACAAAACATAAGCCGACTCCAGGGACACCACACCTTTACAGCGGATCCTAGGAACTCACCTGCAGTGTGTGCTTATTGTCCTTCGACTGCAGCACCGCTGACACGGTTGCCACGGAGATGCCGGGTTTGACCTCAGAAGGCACCAGTGAGTTGGCGAGCTATAAGAGGAAAAATTGGAGTTCCAGGAATTAAAACTGGTTGCCTGTCAGAAAAGGCATAGATGCATTTGAATATTTAACTGTGACAGCTTCCATCCACAGCGGCTACCTCTGGCAGGATGTAGACCCGCTCATAGCGCCGCCTAAAGGGCAGATTGAGTACGGAGCAGCGTCTGTACGGCATGGGAGGAGGCTGGAGCTCCAGCATCAGATCAGCACGGTGGGACTGCGTTACAGGAGGCTGGGTGTACTGCTCTGGACACACCACATGGAGGGGCTGCAGGAGGGACATTTAACGTTTTAACACATATTTCCATTTATTTAACGCTAATTTGTCATGACAGACCAGAGCAAAGTAGCACTATATGTGATTCCATGCGACTGATAGTCTTTTTTTTTTTTTTTTTACTTTTGACATGTCGGGCTGTATTTTTCTATATCTATAGAAGACTACCACTTTCTAAAATGTATAGGTTAACCTCAAGGCTGGATATTAGGCCCCATTTTGTTTTCACTAAACATGCTGGATTTGGGATTGGAAACAGCATAAATAAAACAAAACATTTCCTTTCCTTGTTATCCAGGTGATATCCTGTTCCTTTTACATCCAATGGCTCTGCCCCAATGCAGCCTTTGCTTACCTCAAATAAATATAAAAGACTGGAGGAAACAAAACTGCTATACTAAACAATAAACAGGCTGAAATCATTACATTTAGAGGCTTAACCCCCCTGATTAACCCAGCTTATTTTTTTGTCCAGCTTATTATTACTCCTCACTCTTCCACCTCAGGCAGACATCCTGGATAGCTTCTAAGACAGGTCTAAGGAAGTAAAAAAAATAAAATCCCATAAATCTTGTAAATGGGGCAACGATTTCAGCAGCAGACCTGGACTTCCTTCAGGAGCTTTGAAACTTGATGGAAGTTGAGCCTGGTATCAATAGGGCAGTAAACACATTTCATGGCTAGCGGCTGGTAAGGAGCCAGGGCATCCAGGTAGGAGAAATCTGGCTCTGAAAGAAAAAAAAAAACATAATGCAGGGGATTAAGATTAGAGTTGGACTAGTTAACATGGTCTTTATTACCAGCTTGAGATGTTTTATATAAGAACTGCTTCCAGCTAAAAACAGGGCTGTGTTCAGGACTTTAGGCCACGTCCACACAAAGTCAAAACGAACACGAAACGCTAATACTTTCCAGAACGTTTGTCTTAAAGACGGAGACGTAAAATAAATGTGATCGTCCACACGAATGCATGAAAACGCTGCAAAATGTATGCCAGGCCTGTAAGTGGCGCTGTGGTGCCAAAGCAAAAATAGGCGAAAACAGGCAACGAAATGTTGGGCATGCGCAGTAATATTTATACAACAACCAAACCGGAAAACCGGAAAATGGTCCTGCTGGTCCATTTTCGTGGTTCAGTCAAATTCAGGTGCTGAACTATGTCGTCTATATTGCTCTGTTCTTCCTGGAGATATTCCAGAAGAAGGATATTCTGTTGTAAGCCCGACAGCAGGGTGAGTAGCATTAGCAGCAACGGCGCCATTGTTGTTGTGATACTGTGTCGCGCATGCGTGTTTAGAGGCAACGCTATGACGCATGCGTGTAAGAAAAAAAATGCGGTTAGAGCTTAAAGATGGAAACGCGAAAACGGCGTTTCAAAATCTTCCCACTCTGAAGGCTTAATAAAAAAAAGATCGTTTACAGACCCCCGAAACGCAGGCTTCGTATGGATGAGAGGCTGGTTTGGTGAAAAATTTGTGCGTTTAGGCCAGGGTTCGACTTCGTGTGGACGGGGCCTTAGCCAAACTATCCATCCCTACTCACTCCTTGCAGGTTCCCTCTGCAAGAACAGAAGTGTTGATTTAACATCTCTGCTATTAAAGGATTATGATAATTAACAAAACAGTCTGAACCGATACAGACTGCATGACAGACCGTGTGCTAAACCCAAAGCTGTGCAAGGAAGCGATCCTGATCCTGTATCAAACTGTCCTTCATCCTCCATTCAGATACTGTTTAGTCTCTTAAATCACACTAATGTATGTCGGACATGCTGGTTTGGATAAACAAGAGCTGGTCAGGCCTCACTGTAGTTTACAATTACCACCAGCATCCAGTTTAGTGTTGCTCGATGCACACTATGAGCCACCAACATGACCCGGAAACAACCATTCAGACTTACAGTTTCAACCCTTTGGTGGGGGAGGAATCTAGAACTACAGTTTAGTTAAAGCCTGTAACCCATAACATAAAGTAAGCTCATGAACGAATTCTAGAAGACTTGTTCTCCTTCTCCTCCACCTCCATTTGATCCCGGTTACCTGTAAAGATGACTGTATTGAGGCTGGATTTGCCCCACAGCTCCATGAAATGAACCACATCTCCGAAGCGGAGCGACGGGTGCCCGGTAAAAACCACGCAGGGCTGACGGAACTCGCTGCTGAAGTCGCCGTGGATGCTGGGGTAGTGCTTCAGCTTGTTGGTCTGGATCAGCTGGAAGATCAGCGGCACAGGAGGAAAATCAGCATCAACATTTTCCTCTATAAATGCATAAATGCATTAAATGAATCTTGAGGTAAAATATTTGATCATGCCTAGAGGGACATTAAAGATTTTTGTAACTTTTATAGTTTTTAAAGACTTTTTGTGGATGTTGATAACCGCAGGCAGGAAGTTCTAGGTCTGTTCTAGAGTTCATAGAGCAGACCTAGCAAAGATATGCAGCATCTTCCTGCAAACACTAAATTATTTTCTATTAAGATCTGCTCCTCTTGCAGACAGCTTCACAGCTGCATCTTAAGTCCAGTCTGTTATCCATGTGAACACAGAGGTATTTATACTGCTATACCTCCACTGAGTCTTAGAACAAGATGTTTACTTTATTCAAGTTCTTAAAAAAGGAAGATCAACTCTAACAAATTTTAAAATTTGTTTGAATTTGATTAATTTGGATGAACCTCTCATTCTCTGTGCCTGGTTTTAACTCAGACATGTCAAAAAGGTCTGCTGTGAATGTTTAGCAAGCTCTGCCCTGGTGGCAACCCAGGCGTCTAGATCAGGAGACTGCAACCTGTGACTCTTGGATTTTTCAGAGTGTCTCTTAACTTTGAATAAAACTACTGTAATAAAGAACAAACTAATACTTTTTAATACGGGTATAATGTTTCAAGATTTATCATTAAATACTTGCATTAAATTTCCACAGTAGAACGATACCAAAAGTACCAGTAATATCTGTACTAGGATCGATTTTGTGTTTGTTTGGTTGGAAACCTTGTCCTTTTTTTTTAACACAGTTCCCATAATGGAAATTTGTATTTTAAAACAAACATAAAGATAAAATCGTGGCTCTTAAGAAATAAAAAGTTTCCCACAGTGGATATTTAGAAAGAAATTACGTCTTTTTTAAAGCATCATGTAACATTAGTGTCTCTAAACTTGACTTGACTTGAGCCGAAGTGGCTTTTTGCAGACCACTGGTCTGGATAAGTGCAGAAAAAGGACGCCTCTTAAAGGAGAGCAGAACTCAAAGACTTTTTCACTGAATTTTCCTGTTAAATCTCTTATCATAGAAAGCTGTTCCTTGGCTGCAGCATTCTGGTAGCTGAGACTTTTCCTTTAAATGGAAATACTAAGAACAAGACAATCATTTCAACAAACATGCTCCCATCGTCGTGATCAGTCTAACTGACAGACGGATGTCGGCTGAACTCCTTCACAGCTTCAACGGCGCTGCTGATGAGTTTACATGTGGAAAACCTTTATTGTAGTTAATGAGGCTTGTTGAAATAAAACATTCAACATCTGTTGGCCGTGCAGTGATCTTTTACTGCAAAAAAAACAACTTTAATTTGTAAAATCCCTTCATTCCTGTGTGTCCACATTGGTATAGTCATATGGTGAAAGGAACAGATAAATTAATTTCCCTGTGCTGCCATGACTTCTGTTAAAAACAAGAAAAGTTTAATTACACCCACGTTACGGATAAAAGAATGAACTACTTTCCCAGTAATTATATTGTCTTAAACTGAGCATTAAAGCTCCCAGAGCAGCAGGACCTACCTCTGCATGTGGGAAAGGAGGCTCAGGAAGATACACCTTAGTTTGCTTATTATGACAAAGCCTGAATGTATAAAAGAACAGAGGAAATCATTAGTTGGATAAAAAGAAAGGAGATGAAGTAAATGAAAGAAATGTTAAAGCAGTAGAGAGAAAGAAGTGCTGACCACTCAGCAAAGATCTGAGAGAACTCCAGCGAACTGTTGGCTACAGGTGAGATGAAGTAGAAGGGCGTGGTTCCCAGGTTGGCGCTCTCAATGAATTGGTACAGGCACTCCAGCAGGTCGTATATCACTCCAGAAGAGTAGCAGGGGACCAGAACGTTGCCTCCTGCCCGGATCGTCATGGCTGCAGGGCCACATAGATTAAGTCAATTAAGTCAAAGATCTAAATCTAAGAAGACAAGCGAGTTGTTTGTTTCTGAGATTTGAACCCACCCAAGTTGCTGCAGAATTCTCCCAGCATGCCGTCTGGGTTGGCAGTGGGCATCTGTGTGAGGCCGGTCAGAATCAGAACGTCGCTGTTCTTCAAGGAGCTCTGGTCCATCGGCTGAGGGGAGAAACAAAAGGAGTGTCCGATGAGGCGAAAAGTGATTCAGGATGTTTAGCTTCTAATATTTAGCGCAGCTTCTCCTTAAACACTGACCTGCGGGTGCGTGGTGAGGAGGGAAGAACCCGACACGTAGGACACCTTCTCATGATGCGACTGGATGATCCAGTTGGAGCTGCCCAATGAGTAGCCGGAGCTTAAGGGGGAGACCTGCACAGCTCCAAACAACTCCTGAAGGACAGTTAAGAGTTTTAGAACCAAAAAGAACTTGAGCATGAAACTTCTTCTGTGTTTAAAACATATTAACCCAAAATCAGAAGCTTTAAAAGAAACAAAATTAATGGATTCTGGTGCATAAATACAGAAAGATAACTATTTTGATTCAATCAAACTGTATCCTAACAGCCTAATAACCAACGCATAATCAGTATTTCTACAGCAGTCTGCTACTGTGGGGCTACTATCTTCTACATTCCAAAAGAAGTAAATGAAAATCTAAATCTGTTTAAAAAAAGAAGTAGCTGAGCATTTGCCCGAGTAGAAACCACAGGAAAGCAGATCTTACCACTTTCTGGGAGTAGCCAACAAGCTGCACCTTGCTGAGGGCTGAGTTGACCTCCTGCATGCTGTAGCACCGTTTCCACGTCCACACGTCCACCGCATCCTTCAGCGGCCCAGGAAGCAACCTGGTGTTCAAGAACATCATTGGTAAGCATCATGCAAGGTTTGGTGAATTAAAGTGGACCTTTAGAAACATATTTACTAAGAAAATTGTTCAGGTGTTCAGTTTCCCCACCTGCTTTAAAGACTAACCAGGGTGTGAAAGGGTTTAAATTAGTTCCTCATTTGTGACTAATTTTTAGTATTATCCTCTAAAGAATAAACCATGGGTTAAAAGTAAATAAAATAGGAATAAAATAGGAAGGCTGCAGAAGAGAAGAATTAAAATCTGTCCTTTAATGGTGAAAAACAGGGAACCTGTTTTGCTAAGAGCAGCCGACTAAACACTGAAAGCTCTCTTCAGCTTCTCTCTAGCGCTCTATAAAAAGCTAAGCAAGCAGGTTCTGCTGCATTTTGATCTAAACATGTCCCACTTTCATTAAGAGCCTCATAAGTAAAAACTTGTTTCCTTTAAGGTCTTCCTCCTTTATTTTATTATTTATTTTGCACTTAACTGACCTCTGTATTTCCTTGTTCTTCCAGCAGGTGGCAGACTGAGCTTTAGGAACCCTCTCCATGAAGTTCACCAGCTCCTCCATCAGCAATCTATGGAAACATTCAACCATCAGTGCTTTAAATCAAACATTGGTTTATTGATTCTTCACATGCGAGATAAAGGAGGAAACAATAAAGGATTTTATTGTAGAATCTGAAAGCGACAGGTTACAAAATAATAAAAAAAAATAGTTGTAATAAATTTGTACTTAAGAAACCCTCAGCTTTTTGAAATCATAAAGAACTGAGGATTGTGTAAAAATTACAGGGGATAGGTGCATCGTTTACACATTCCACCTTAATTTTTTTTAAGGTTTAGATTTATCCTTCACTGACGGAACCTCATTCATAAATGACCTTTAGTTATGTTGCTGTTCTGTATTCTTATCCCCCAAAGAACACAACCGCCTGCCCCACTGTGTACCTTCCAATCTGCAGAGTGGGCTCCGTGGCGTACACTGTCCCTGTGAAGCCAGTGTGTTCAGTGATGTAAGGCAAGGCCATCATACAGTGGTAGTTGGAGATGAGGATGACATCGATGGTGGAGAGGTCCAGCAGCTCCCTCTGTGATCAATGCAGATTGAGGGGAACCAAAGAAGAGTTAGTGGTTTGGTTTCACCAAACCAAGATAAGGGATTAAATCAGATTTTTCCAGATATGCTGGGTTCGTTAAGAGACGTCACCACCATGTACTTCATAACCTTCCCTGATGACAGAAGAATGAACTACATCTAGGAGGGATTCTACAATCTTGCAACTTACATGACCAGCTAACCACAGAAACATTAAGATATATCACCCCTCTAGAGTGTATAAAAGGATTTACATACATTTATTAAGTGAAGTTCATTATCTGATCCCTTCTGAAATAAGCCTCCCTTTGTTAAATTAAAGGGACAGATTTTCTGCTGATGTAAATTTAAGAAAAAACTGAATGTTTTAACAAAAGAAGAGAAAAATATCTGCTTTGCAATAAATGTTTTACAGCTAGATTGCATTGAAGGAAAAGACTACATGGCAGAAGCTGAATGCCAAGGCAGAAATCTAATGCAGATCTATCAACTGTTAGATCAGCACATGATATGCTGAATCAAAACTATTCAATTTGAGATTAATAGTTGTTTTTTTTCTGAGAATCAGTGGAAAGAAAATTTTTATTTTAGCCTTTTTAAGCCTTAAGTCAACCCACTTTTTTGCTGAATCAATGAATCTGTGATCAAGTTGATGGTCACTTGAAAAAAACTGCAGACCTGCATTTAATTAATTACCTACATCTAGTTGAATGTAGCCACAGCTGTGCAGCCTGACTCTTTTTCACAAAAGCTTATTTCAGAACTTCAAGGAGAAGAGATAAAGCCAGAGTCACTCTAGGACTGAGTTTGTTTCATCCTTACGCTGGTGGTTACAAGTGCATACTTACAAGGGTAATTGTCAGGAAAAAAATTTCTACACCATTGGTCAAACCCCCCCACATCTTCTGACAATCATCGTGGTTAAGCTACACACCTCAGGGAGGCAGAATTCTGGTTGGGAGTCCACAAATACTCTTCCAGCGCATTCTTTCAGTTCCTGACAGGATGGAGAGGGCAGTGATTAGTCTACATGTGTCATTGTGAGGCACAGAAACTAAATTAATACTACAATATACCATTTATAACATTTATTGAGAGAGAGCAATTTAATTCCAGGCAACGTCTCCAGTCCACAACTCTGGCAGTTGTAAACAATTTGCCATTTGTGAGTGGATCATGAATTGTCTTTCATCTCCTTTTACCTTTTCCAGGTTTATGGCACCATCCTTCGAGATCCAGCCTGGGAGCTTAGAGAGTCTTGGACTGATTAGACACAAAAATCAAAATGATATTATCAAGACAGAACAACAAACCAGCTAAATATCAAACCATATGAATACAATAATCTGACCTGTGCACCAGAGGAAGAGGGAGAAAGTTTAGGACAGACGTTGTGTCCAGTCCACAGTCCAGCATGATGGTGGTGGACTTGAATTTGAGGACATTGCAGGGCAGCGTTGGGTGGCCAGACAAACAGTACTGCACATAAACACATAATACTTTAAAAGTGTGTGCTTAGGCTATAATACAATGACCAAAGCCTATATATATCACAGCTACAGTCAGAAGCATCCTACCACTAGTTTTCACTGGATCGAGCAGCACGCAGAGCTCAATTTAACTACTGTCTTTGAGCATGTTGTTAGCTGCTTCTCCACCATAAAGGATAAATTAGCATCTAAAGCTACTTTCTAACACTGTTTTTTCAGCACCCTAAACTCTTTCTGGAATCACTATGACACCCAGTATATCGCTCATCACATATCATTGTAATATTTATTTTATTTACTCACCAGCTTCATTTTACCAGCGGTTATAACTGAAAATACGATCCACTTTAGCCTTCGTGGCTAACCTGCTAATATTTTGTATTACATTGTTCTGACACCAATCGGTTCATTTTTCTGACTGGTGTTCTCTCTCGCCCCCTACAGGAAGGGAGTGTAACTACACCACTCGTCTAACAGGAAACCATGTTCTAAAATAATTATTACGGTCATAATGCGCAGCGTTATTGTATTCGCTGCGCATTATATATATATATATATATATATATATATATATATATATATATATATATATATATATATATATATATATATAAAGAAATTACATTGGTTTCACGCTAAAGCTTTACCCTAATGTCCTAGTAAAAAAAAAAAAATTGAAGACTTTTATTAGAAGTGATTAAACAAGTGTCCAGGCATCGGAATGTGTTGAATGTGCTGTTTTTTACAGAACTTTTTCGGGCCTGTCTTATTTTTTTTCTTTGAAGTTTGTGGCTTTGAGAAAGGAGGGGCAACATATTGTTGCTGCAATGATGTCTACTCCTCAGCGATAAGCCGCTGTGTAACTTGTCTCAAACCACCGTCGGGCGGCGCGAGACAGCTTTCACACTTAATTCGGATGTTATGCGTTTGCCTGTTGACAGACCCCTGCGTGTTTTATATACATAAACCTACCTGGTTGACCTTAGCGCCTGCAGGCAAACCAGTAAGGCATTGGAGTCCGGTGGAAAAAGAAGTTCCTCCCCACACGTTTCGCCGGCAGCTAAATGATGCGGACCCACCGAGCCCCGTCTATTTACCACTGTAGCTTCGCCCTCAGCTCCTGGCTGTCAAAGTTGAACAGGTTTGGCCAGCCTCCGGGTGACTAACAGAGGGGCGTTATTATGACACACAGCTGATGAAGCAACACACAGAGACAACTATACTTTAATATAATTTGGGCTTTGTTGTTAGTCGATTGCTTTTCGTGATTTTGTAACAGCCGCTTTCTGCGGGAGGGGTTTAGTGGATAATAGTAACGGCGGTGGTGGATGTTTTCTAATGGGCGATTGCTGCAGATAGCGGTGAGGAAATTTCACGAGCGGGCAAAGAAAGGTAAGACAAGAGCAAAAATAGATATTTATAGATGAACAACTTCACAGTTTTGTTAAAGTTTTGCGTTGGAGCAGTTTTTGACTGTCTGGGCACGAAGTTAGTGAAAAAGAGCGGAATTTCTAATAAAAAACAGGAGCAAAAAATAAATAAATAAAATAAAACAAACAAAAACAGCCTCTTAGATAATTCCAAACTTTTGTGCCAAAAATAATCCCAGTTTCTAGGACCAGTCGTTACCTAACCGCGGGGTCAGAGTACATAGCAGTCAGGTTATGTGTTCAGGTTTGCATAGAATCATCTTATCTTATCAATGTAATGTTTTTAAATTAATTTCAATATTTTCAATCATTACTAAGTTTATTAAACAATTTATGATAGAAATTTGCTGGTTACCATTCCAGAAATGTCTCAGTCAGGGTGACTTTCTGTAATAAAATAGTACCATTAATGAAAACAGACCCTCAGCATGACGGTTCCACCACCATGCTTGACATGCATCTCTTTTCTTATACCATTAACATGTTTCTAACTAGTCTAAGAGTAACACGGCAGATCATTACACCTAAGGAACGAATTAGATTTAGATTTTATTTTGTCATTTTGTACACACAAGTGTAAACAAAAAATAATTTCTTTTAAGTATAGCTCTCTAGTTCATTTTTTTAAGTCCAGGTAAGCAGCAGTGATAAAAACTTTATTTAAAATTATTCAAAGCATCTGAGGATGACCTGATAATGGATGTCAGCTTCTCACCACATCTGTATCTTTTATCAGAACGGTGGCGGTACGCTCTGGGCTGTTTGGCCATGGGAAGCTCCTGCAGCAATCATCTGGGGATCCCTCCAGGGAAGGGCCCCTACCCTGTGGGCTGCACCGACTTCATGATGGACCACACAGCACAGGTGACGGCAACAAATCTATAGATGCAGACAGGGCCGGCTTTGTCTCTGTGTGTAGGTGTTTGATTTGAATAGTCATAAACAGCTGAGCTGTATTTCTTTCCATTGAGCCGCAGTCAATCAGAGGCATAAGCAAATGAAAGTAATTCTTTTGTTGTTGATTAAAGTAAAGGTTAAACAGCGGATGTGTCAAATGTCAGCTGGAGGGGCCCCCGGTTAATTCTGCCCAGGGTCCCGTACAGCCTCCTGTTGCCTCCTGGAAGAAAAAACGTTTTAAATGGGCCCTTTTCCAATTTAAATGTTTGTTTTTTAACAATCATGCATCTGTTCTAACAGGGCAGCTTCTTCAGACTGTACTATCCCTGCCAGAAGATGGAGAAGGCAGAGAAGCCCGACTGGATCCCCAGCGTGGAGTATTTCTACGGCCTGGCCGACTTTATGAAAATCAACAGGAGTTTGAGCGAAAAGATTTTCAACTACTTGTTTGGTAAATATCTTCAGTCGCAAACATCCCTGTATGTGCACCGTTTGTGACGTCTTCATGAGATTCTTCCCATTTTTACTCTCATTGTTTTGAAGCATCAAGCTCATTTAAATATCACAGATAACCCGTCCTGGCTCTCTGTAAAAAAGCTGTTATAAACCACATTCCTTTGAAAGGCTGACCTTGAATCATAACCAAGCACAGACACTTTTAATAGAACCTGTCTGACAACATGAAGTTGGCATGAATTATCTCCGCTCACATCGTGTCCTGACCTTAGAGAACAAACCAGCTGTAGATGTTCCTCAGCATGTTTTGGTAAATTCAGATGTTTATTTGAATATTTACCTTTGATCTTTGTTTGCATTATGGAGCAGAAGTTTGTCATTTTAACACAGAAAAAAGCAGAAACAGCTTGTTTCAATTCTGCATTTTAATTCTACATTAAACCGAGTTCTGCTAGATGCGATGGGACCACTGGAGTTACTGAGTCTGATTCTGATCTTCCATTTTTATCGCAGGCTCCTATAAGATCCCAGCCTCGGTCGATGCTCCGTTTAAATCCAACGAAAAATGTCCCGTGATTATTTTTTCCCACGGCCTTGGTGCCTTCAGGTACGCTCTGTGTGTGTAGATCTTTTTCCTCATTGCTGCTGGAGATGCTGTTAGCTGAAAAGTTTCTCTATGTTCCAGGACTTTGTATTCGGCTATATGTGCAGAAATGGCGTCGCGAGGCTTCATCGTGGCGTCCGTCGAACACAGGTAACTCAATTTCAGTCTTCGAGTTGATCAGTATTTTCAATCCGGCTGAATTTTGTCGCAGTAAGCTCCACCTGGATGTGACGAAAGCTGATTAAACCTGACAATAGGCATGGATCAGCTACTGGAATGAAGTTAGACCAAGGCTTAAAGAAAATCACACCTTTCTATTGTCCCACCTTTAAACAGTTTGAAGTCTTTATACTGAGACCTGATCTGAGATCTGTGGGAGGAAGCTACATGCAATCACAGAGAGAACATCCGACAATATAGGGAGACTGCAGACTGGCAAACCAGGCATCAGTCCTAGTGGTGTGGCTCTTAATGAAGGACAATAAACCTAATGATCCTTGCAACGTGAAAAGGGTAGTTTGTAGCTCAGATGTAAAATTGTCCCACCGTCACTGAGCCTCCTGCTGTGATAAGCAGCAACTAATGCATCGGAGTGTGTGTTTTCTTTAGACTGTTTTATAACTTCCCAGCACTGTCAGACTTCAACATCAGGACTATTTTATTGGCTGCCATCATGAATGAGGCGCTGAAGACAGTTGGTGCAAACAGAAATTAAATAAACGGCTCATAAACGCTACAGACAACGGCGGGAAGGTGAGACTTCAGCTCAGACTGAGCTGCAGAACGCCGTCTCCACTTCCCCCCCCCGTTGTCTTTGCTCCAATTCAGAATGTGTGGCATGACTTAAAAAAAAAAATAAACAGCAATGTAGCTAAATAAAACACCTCTGCTGAGAAGAGTTGGCTAAAATCCCTCCATAGAGACCTTAGAAACTCATCGCCAGGCAATCAGAGCTCTGCTTTTACATTAAACCACTTTCATTTGGATTAGAAATCATTTGAAAAAATCTTCCCACTAATTATTCTCTTTATTTTTCAGCTGTGATCTAAACTGTTTAACTCCATCATAAAGTATATTTTAATAGATGTTTTTAATTGATATTTTTAGGGCAAAACTCTGGTATCTTTAAGCGTGTCATGCTGGAGCCCAGGAATATAAAACCAGTTCGATTTGTCATTTTGAAGAAGCCGTAGTTGAATATTTGCCAAATGGGCAGCACCAGAGGGCAGCCCTCCCTCCTCCACTGTTTATTCATGGAGTCAGATTGGAAAGAGTGCGCAGACAATAGTCTGGACCAGGTCATCACATTTTCTTTTCAGCCTATAGACAAGAGGACAGTATGGAGATGAACAGAAAGCCAGCAGCTGCTCTGTAGCTCCCGTTGATTGAGGAACCAAGGCTGAATGTCGCTGGGTTAAAGCCACAGAGGGAGCACGTGGCTGCCGTGTCATGGCACACACATTGTCACAAGTCTGTGGCGTCGATCACTAGATGATGGTGATGAGGAGGCGGCAATATAGTTTCATCAGAAACCAAGTATAGAGGAGAAAAAACAAAGCAGCTGCCTAAGCATGAAAACCTAGATCTCAAGTCAGATTTGTTTAACTCGGCCCAAACAGGATGTTGTAATAAGGCTCAGATCAAATGTTTTGGCTGCATAAAGGAAGTTAATATTATCTTAAATCTACATCTGAGAGTCATCTACTCTGACTCGTTAGTTTAAAACCTGGACTCTATTTACAGCTTAATGTGTTTCACAGGTACCAGAACAGCGGAGGAAATGCTTATAAAGTAGATTTAGTTTGTTTGGGTCAGTGGCATCACAAGAGGAACCTGATCAGTAAACACCCATGCTTGTCTGCTGGTGGAGCCAGCTGCCTGGATAGGGTCAAATACCCATGAAATCTTTTGTTTTTTTAAATACAGCTCACATTTATTTAATAAACACTAGAAAGGTACCAGATAAATGTGTTTGGATCACTCCGATCAGATGGAGGTGACGTCACTAGAAGGATGTGTGTGTTTCAGCAGATTATTCCCAGTGTGGTGCCTTCAAACACCCTGCTGTTTTTCTCCCTGCAGAGACGAGTCGGCCTCGACTACATTTTACTTTCACGAGAAGACGGAGCCTGAGCTGACGCAGGAGAGCTTGCCCAAAACGTCGCTGGCTGCAGCCCAACAGGACCTGGTGAAGGAGTGGATGTACTACCGAGCTCTGCAGCACGGAGAGAGAGAATTCCCCCTCAGAAACAAGCAGGTCAGCGATGGTCGTCTCAGGAAGGTTTCTGTTTAAAAGTGCACAGTCATGCAGGAGGTTAACTAAGCTCAGTAGCAGGGCACAGTGGAAAACCACATCCTTTTTCACTTTTCTCTGGGGCGCTGCCCTCTTTCACTTTAATGTACCTGCAGTATTAAGGATGTAAACGTGCTGTAACTTGCAAAAAAAAAAAAAAAAAACACTTTGACTTGTTCAAGGAAAACACGTCTCTGTCTGCAGAGCTGAGACTTAAACCAAAACACTTTCTGATGTCATCTCAAAAGCAGCTTTTGTGTTTAAGGAGACATTTTATTTGCATTGAATTCTAGAAACCAAATTATTTTACATCAGGAACACAATGGAGCCGTTGTGCATTGATCGTTGTTATCTCATGTTCATTTGAAATATTTTCCCACCCTGTTTTCAGGTGAAACAACGAGCAGATGAGTGCATCCTGGCTCTGGATAAGCTCACCGCCATCAACTCTGGAGTAGCGGTGCAGAATGTTCTGCAGACTCAGTTTGACTGGACGACGCTAGAGGTTAGGAGCTTGTTTTTTTTTACAAGTCATGAGAGAAAAGTAACAGCTGACATAACATGACTGTTAAAAAAACAGCCACCTGATATGGTAACTTTAGAGAAATAAGAAAACCGTCTAAATCATCATTTTAGCCTCAAAAGGCTGAGATGGACATTTTGAGTTTTTGTGCTTTTTCAATTTTTTTTTCAATAACTCGACACTAAAATAAACTAGAATGCAAACAGAATTTCTATCAACTAATGTTTTCTGTTCTTCTGGCACCAGAACTCTATGGACCTGTGTCGGACAGCAGTGATGGGACATTCCTTTGGCGGAGCAACTTCTATTGAAGCCCTTTGCAAAGAGGTTAAATTTAAGTAGGTCTTTTCCTCAATACAAACTCATTTAGAAAGAGACACATTTTAAGGCCTGGAACTGAATGCTGCTGTGACACAATCAGCTGATCAGATCGTCCTTCTCTGAGAAGCATCCATCTCCTAATTATTTTCAGTGTAACATTTGTTTTTCTTCAGTTTGACCACAACAATATAAGGAAATCTAGAACTTTTCAGATTTGTTCTATGAATTAGTAAACTTGTCATCACGTATTCAGACAACTTATACCTTTAAAAAACAACCACTAACCTTTAGAAGTCAAGTAATTACTTAAAACTGTTGAGTGAAGATCTCACAGATTTGTTGAGAACCTCAGTGAGGAAACAGACCCAGGAACAGACAGGAAGTGAAGTTTAAAGCATGACTGGTTTCTAAAACGGTTTACCAACCTTTTCTCACAGAACTGTTCAAAACCGATAGGCTGAGCAAGATACCAACTCTGGAAGAGAGGAAAAAAAAAAAAAAAACAGTCCTGGGCTGGAAATCGATCATTTAGGCCTGCTGTTTATTTCCTTCAGAGGGAAAAAAAAAAGCCATTGTTGAATCAAAGGTGTTGGATGGAGCAAAAGTGTTAAAAAAGCCCTCTGATCAGATAAGACCAAAGTTTAATTGGTTGCAGAAACATCAGCCATAATGTTATAGTGCCATCATAAAACATGGTGGTGGCAGCATCATTATGCGGGTTTACTTCTCTACAAGGGGAACTATGAAACTGATCAGTGCGGAGGTTCACCACCTGCTATGAGGGTTACTCTAAATACAAAGCCAGGATTAATTGTTGGATCATTACTGATTGGTGTGTTGGAACAACATATTCTTATATGTTCGTATGAAATCGTACGAAAGGTTATGCACAGTATTTCGTGGGTTTTTGACGTATTTCCTCGAAAAAACATATCAGTGCGCAAGCGCAGCCAGCCAGACGAAAAAAGCAGATCAGCGGACAGACGTGCTTTCCACAGTGCAATAATTACTTCATGATGTCTCTCACTAGGTTGCTTGCTGTTTTGTATGTTAGGGTTAATTGTATGTTATTGAATGGTGCGTAAGATGCGCATGCGCACTGATATCTTGTCTCGAGGCAAGACGTAAAAATACGACGAAAAAAACGTCAAAAACCTACGAAATACTGTGCATAACTTTTCGTACGATTTCATACGAACTGATGAGAATACACTGGTTGGAAAGGTCCAGTTAAAGTCGCATCATAGATCCAGCTCATATATGGTCAGCGTTGAGCATTTCTTATTCTATCTGAAAGAAAAAGTTGTTGCAGCCGTATTTAATGGGCCTGAATACAAACATGTATTTGAGATAAAATATTTTTAAATATCTTTCATTTTCTTCCTATGCTTCTCTGTGTGTTGGCTCAAGTGTAACTGTTTAAGGGAAGTAGTGCTTTTCTCAATTAATCTACTGCAATGTGAATAATAAAGAGCTCTGATGTGTTATTTTGCTCCTGTCCCATTAGGTGTGCCATAGCTCTGGACGCCTGGATGGTTCCTTTAGATGATGAGATCTTTCCTCGGGTGAAGCAGCCCATTTTCTTCATCAACTCTGAGAAGTTCCAGTGGGCAGGAAACATCATCCGCATGAAGAAGCTGGACTCTGCGGTGGTTCAGAGGAAAATGATCACTATCAGGTACTATGAGGACGGCAGCAGTGATGGATGATTTAATACGGACTTTGTTAAACATGCTTTCCTTCGTCTGTCTCCATTCCTCCAGAGGTACGGTGCATCAGAGCTTTCCAGACTTCACCTTCCTTACGGGGAACTGGATGGGGAAGCTGTTGAAGCTAAAGGGAGAGATTGATCCAGAGCTAGGCATAGACCTCTCCAACAAGGCAACGTTGGCCTTTCTGCAACGCCATCTTGGTAGGAGAATCCCCTGCAGGTCAGTCTAAGCTTCACGTCAACCCATCTGCAAAGCTCATGGGGTTTTTATTTTGTAGGTCTGGAGAAGGACTTCAACCAGTGGGACCCTCTGATTGATGGGCAAGATGAAAACCTCATCCCAGGAACTAACGTAGTCCTGCTCCAGTCTGCCATCTGAACATCTCAGGAACATCCTGAATTATTCCAACAGCCATGAACGGTTCCTCTGAAACAGACTGAGGGATAACTTGTTGGATTGATAGTGAAGTAAAGGCGTCTACCTCAGAGCCAGGAAAGACAAAGCACCAAGTGTGCCGCTGATATAATGAGGCCTCAATGAACCATGGACCTCCTTTCACTGATGCCAAAATCAGTTTAGTTAAAACCAAGTATTCAAAGCAATTCCTGTGTTGATCTGAGATGCTTTATAATCGCTGTGGTACGTCCCAGAAGCGTTAATTTTAATAATCACATTTGGTACAAAATGTTTGTAATGAGCTTAGCCAAATAAACGGCCTCACTTCAGGGGTTAAACACTAAAGCCTGCAGTAAGATCCTGTTATAAATCACAGGTGTACAGCATGTAACGTTTTTAATGCACTGTCTGTAATATCTACATCTTTTAGAAAAGTCAAATAAATCTGGTTTGTTCCAAGTTTCTAGTTTCCATCCTTTTGCTGGAGAGATGTTGAAGAAAACACCTGCATCAGTTTACCTTATTTTTCATCAGCAAAGATGGAAAACCACAGATCTTTAGTGACCTGAAAGATTTATTGGGTCAAAACTGTTTCACAAAGCAAACTTGTATTTACACCAAACAGAAAAGGTTTGAACTCCACTTCAAAGATATGAATTAGTATTTTAAACATTTCAATCAGGAAAAACACTTTTAGCTGGAAAAAAACAAACACACTAGTGTTCCTATCACACACACGAGGAACAACAAACTCCTTTTTATAGAACAAAGAAAAGATGAAACATGAAAAAAATACATGCTGGTTTAACCAAAATCAAGACATGCAAAGTGAATCAAATAATGAACTGATCAGCTTCAAACTGGAGTCCACAAAGCTAACTAAAAGGCAGTCACTCCTCAGGTTGCTGCTCAGTGAGCAAATCAGCTCCATCCTTTATGATCAGGCAGAGGTGAGTAATCTTGGACAGCTGGGCCTCTAAACAGGAAACACAACATGAGGGGTTATCAGCTGAAGGAACAATGGCTCATATTATCCTCAGATCTCTGAATAAATGAAACTGGAAAACAGCAGAGCTAGCACTAAACAACTAGCAGCACAGTGGTTTATAGTGTTAATCATGAGGTGGGATAAACTTCATGTGATCAGACAGGATGCTGCTTATTGTAAAACAAATAGATCATGAAAGCAGCTAAGTCCTGCTTACCTAATGTGTTTGGATTCCTGCTGTGGATAAAGGAGGAACAATAAGGCCTTTATAATGCCTACAAATGCTTATTCAGATATTTTAAACTAACGTTTTGAATAAAACAAAATTTTAAACAAATCAATATCCACTCAACTTTATTATAGCTTATTTCCATAGTCTATTCTGACTAAAGGAAAATCAGGGGGAATGGAACAAATTTGCTTTGCGTCAGAGGACATTTCCATATAACAAATTTCTTTTTATAAACTGAATCACTACAAACTAACTGTTGAAGCATGGTGTCTGAAACCAGTTTCTAATCCATAATTTCTCTACATTCTCCGACTATAGCTTAGAAACTGAGTGTCTCACATCATCCCAGAGGGTTTCTACTGGATCGTGCTTCAGGGAGCTTTTATGAGCCATCATGCTTCAAAGTGGAATGTAGCTTCAATTCAGGGTTTTCGGGGTGGTTTTCTTCCACACTCATATTTTGGTTTCCATTCTGAGTCTTTTATTTATTGAATGTTTTTATTGAATTGAATGTAACCTTTTACATTCAATTCTTCCTAAAAATGATATTTTAAGAAATGAATGATCTTATAATTAATGATAATTGAACTGTATTGATCTCACATTTAAGAAATTTACCTCTGCATTTAACCCATTGTCCCATTGGGGATGGGACATCACAATGCTTAAAGAAGGAATGAGATCAAGAGAAAACAAGTTTTCAGCATTGAACCAAAAAAAATGTTTCCGCTAAACAGGCCATTAATCAGCTGATGAAAAGTTAAAGAGCACACAGCTGTTATCAGCCATAATCTGCACAGAAAATGTTTTTGGTCATGAATTTGTGACGCTTTGACCTCAGGCTAAGAAGTTCACTGAATCTAGTTGAACAAAAATATTTCTCTGTGAAGCAAGAAATGGCTCGTTTGGGCTTTGAAAGGGCAAAGATTTCTGTGTCGACAAAGCTGCTCTTCAGCGGCGGAGGGGTTGCAAACCTGCGTTTTGCCCGCAACCCTTTTAACACTTCCATGATAAATCTCTGCGTGAAAAAGTGACATTCAAACAGCTCCTGAACAAAACCAATGCGTTTATAGCTGACATTTTCAGACCGTAAATTACAGCCACAGGCCACCTTCATGTCCGAGCTTTTACAGAATCCTTTCTAATCACCTGATCTGACATATCCACACCGACCTGTGTGTGGTTATAGTAGACCACGGGCTCTGGTTTGGCTTTTGGGTGGATGTGGACCGGCTGATGTGTGGGCAGTGCTTGAACAAAAGTTTCACAATTGTTTGATGAGTCACTGATACGTCTGCGTTTTCCAGTGCGTGGGTGATCATCCTCGGACTCTCTGTCACAATCTGAGCCGCTTCCTACCCAGTCCTCCTCATCAGTCTCTCCCCCTCCGCGGTTTCACGGTCAGATTTCTTCTGAAAGCCATTTTCCAGTATTAGCCAAGGAGTTCTAGGTAGAATGTTGGTTGCTAGGCAACGGTACCAAATGTCAATCTACTGCAGGAAGAAATTACAATGCAACTAATAGAGCCGTCAAAACGACAGCTTTGGGAGATCGAGGTCAAATTAACCATATTTATTTTTTACATTTTAATTTCATTTAAAAAAAAACATGTGAAAATGAAGGAAATATAGCAACAGAAAATGTCAGTTAACATGAGCAACATAAGATTAATTTTAAATAAAATTATTTTCCTTTAAAATCTCAAAATGAGGGCCTTGGGAGTTCTAGTGTTAATGCTTGTCTTTTCATGGAGTTTTTTTTAAGATACTATCTCATTCTGATCAGATAATAAAAAGTCCATTCCAGTTAAACCAAAGTTTCAACCAACTGGTCAAAGCTTTTTGACTCTTAATCCCATTTCATTTCTTTCTGTCTGTCTTTCTGTCATCCAATGGCAGGTTCTCCAGGTCATAATAAGCCCACACAAGAACTGATCTGGTTTGAGGTGCTGAACTATTATTTTTAACACTAACAAATTGTGTGCAATTACTACATTCTCTAGTAGCAAAATATCTTCCAATGGATTCAACAGACATGATGGGAAAATGGAGAACAGCTTACCAAAACTGTCCTCTGCAGACGATGATGATTCCGCTGTGAGAACGGAGTCCTGGCAGAAAAATGTTTTAATTAGTTCAGATAAGGCTTTTCCTTCACAGCTCAACCCCATCAGTAAATCTATTGGCAGAATATAAAGATTAAAGATAAGCTTTGAGAGTAAAAGGACATTTCTCAGATCTGTTCACCCTGTTCAGCGGTGAAGGAATTTCCTCAGACTTATCATCTTCTGTGTCCAGTTCAGGTAGCTTCTCAGATCCTGTAGGAAAAGGAAAAATCTGAATAATTATATATATCAATTTAATACGTTAAGAGATTTAAACATCTGATACCAGCAGTACTTTACAATAATGCATTTGGAGCGTTGTGATACCTTCAGAGACGTCATCCAAGCTGAACTCTCTGATCAAACATGTCAACTCTTCCACCATGTCGCTCTGAAATGGGGCAGAATCAGGATTTACTCAGAGATAAATGCATTTCTAACTTAATAGTGGGAAAATGAAATAAAATCTGACATCCGTTACCACATCTGTGTGGATTTGTGGCTCTATATTAGCTGGTAACACTGCAGGAGGGAAAAGATAGCAACAAATGAAAATAAAATGGGGTCCAAAATGTGCTTAACCATCATTATACTCAAAGAAAGAAATAAGAAAGATTATAACCATAACTGGTAGAGGTGGGGTCTTCAAATGTTAGGATGTCCTGAAACACAGGATGGTAAAAACAGCTCAGAGATGCATCACAGATCAGAGGAATAAAATGCAACAGGAAACAATAAGCTGGACATATAAGTTGAATACCTTCTCCAGACTGGGAGGACATGGCAGCTCATCATGCTGGGGGACATCTGCTGTATCAGCAGCACTTTCTGGATGGGAAAAAAGAAAAACCTTTCCTAACCAAGTCGTTTAGGAACCTGGGTTATTCATTAAAAAAGTCCAATCCCTGCATTTTAGCAGTGAGACAAACGCTGAATTTAATGGAAAATAATCACTTAAATGTTCATAAAACAAAGTGGAGGATATTTGTCTATATACAGCACATTACATCTTCCATGACTGTAGAAAGTTAAGTGAAATGATGCTACTAATTAGTTATTAGATCCATTCAAATTTTTTAATGATACTCTTGCTAATACAGATGCTTTCCTTATAAAATTGCCTAACAGATTAGCCCTCTTGTTTACGTGGCCTTATCTATCATTTATAATTGCGATTAGAATTATTACTCACCAGATGATTCTTCCTGGACCTGTAATTTAATAACAAACACATTTTTTATAAATCAAACAACCACCAAATGTCTCCAAAAACATGTAATAAATCAATCATTACAGATTAATTTAACTTTTTCACATTCTTCACATTACGGTATCAACGTTTTTCAAGTGACAGACCCGAAGAGTGTCACTGTGGAAAAGAAACAGAATTCAAGACTTAACATATCCATTATTTATATATGCTGATATTTTAATTTCTATTAATTAGTAAGATGTTAAAAAAAAAGGAAGGAAACTGATGGGAGTGTAAGTCTGTTTTAGCTCATAAAAATCCATGTACAAATAAGATACTTTATCTTTCAGTATTATTTAATTTAACAGCAGGCTATACGAGACCCTAATAACGCAGCCGTTTGGTTTGTTTTCCTGAAATCTCCCTCTGTCAGGTCAGCCCTCAGTCTCCACCCCACCTTTTGTTTTCTTTTTCCACCATGTTTTTTCTCCCACACCGTTTACATTTGATCACTGCTGCACTTTATGAAAATTCTGTTTTGTATACACTCCGTCTGTACAAAAGGACAATAAAAGTTGCCTTGGTCAAAGTTATTTAGCAAACTCTAGCTGACTGGAGTCCAAGTCACATCATGGAGAGATAAAGAGGCAGAGTGTCTCTAAGAGGATGCAGAAAAAAAAAAAAGGTTGATAAATTCAGAGCAAGAATTACAGCAGAACAATTATCATGTAAAGCTGAGTAGTCGTCAGAGGCAGAGCAGGCTGTGAGGTGATAAAAAGCCACTGGGCAGATAGAGAAGAATGTCTGCATGAATCCTAACAGACTGTAAGAACTAGTTGCAGAATCAGCAGAATTAAATGAGAACATTTCTAAGTCTACAAGAAAACTATCACCATAACCGCCGCATTGGTAAGGGATAGGGTTCTGGCATAATAAAGACGTGTCAGCATTAGATCTAATATAGTACAACAGATGTTTTATGTAGGAAAAGTGGTGGGACAACAGCGTGCAGAGGCCTTTATTTGCCTTTGTTTTCAGATACAGTGATGCGCAGAGGTTAAGTCGCTAAAACGAGTAAATCTACTTAAAAATATATTTCTACTTTAGGAGAAGTAGAAATAGTCATTCACAAAAATACTATTTAAAAAGAAATGGTTTGGTAAAAAGGAAGCTCGAACTGGCTCTCTACATGCGGATTCAATGTTTACATTGTAGAATTTCGATGATTGAATAACAAAAGGTAAAAAACAAAACAAAAATAAGATTAAACACTTCAGGCAGAATAAATATGGTCCCTTAAGAAAAATAAATAGATGTATGAAAAACAGTAAACATATGTCTTTATGCGCGTGTATAATTATTTATTCAGAGTAGGAAATACGGTTTTTGAATTTAAACAGTGACTTATTTAGTCAATTATTATGTTTTCAATTAAAATGCAAATTAATTTTAATTAATTTTATTAAACAAAATATAACATCTAAAATTTAACTAAACAAAAAAATAACCTCATATCAAATAGAAGAGTTTCATGAACATTTGCGGTTACACTTTATGTAGAGAAACTCAAAATATATTCTCAGTAATTACTGATGGTCATATACGCATGCTAATATGATGCTATAACATGATGCTAATATTGTGGTTTGTCCATTTGTAGCAGATTGACTGTCCTTTGAACATGTTAGGGGTCAGAATAAGGAATTACATTTTTCTGGATCTTGTGTGTCCGCCAGTTGATTGTCTCAGAGCAACACTTCTTCACACTTATTCTCTAAGGTGGCCTGTGAATGTTGTTCCCTTCCTCCTGTTGTGCCACACCGAGCTGCACTGTCACCCCTATGGAGAACATCCCAAAGATTGAGAGACATGTCTGTCTGTCTGAGGTGAGAACAATTGGGGTGAGAATCTGTTCCAATATTTTTCTGCATTAATGTTCCCTTCAATCAAGTGCAATGGTGTGTACGATGTCTGTGAGATGCCTGACCACACCATAATGCCACTACCTCCACGGGCAATCCAGGGTATAACATTTGCATTGCAAACCGTTCACCCACGCATCGCCAGAACCATCTGCACAAAACAACTGGAACCTGGATTCATCAGTGAACATCACTCCTCTCCAGCCTGCTCTGGTGGACATCCCTGCATTCAACATCCCTGAAGCACACTCCCCTTTGTTCTGAAGATATTTCCAAGTTTTCAAAGGTCATAGTAAATCAATTCCTGAAAGGGCTGGATGATCTAGACCAGGGGTAACCAATTAAAAATCAGTGGGGTCCGAATAATGAAAATCATCAACCAGTAAAGGTCCAGAGACATTTTTAATTATAATCTGTTACTTTAAACAAAATTTAACACTAAAATAAAATTATGTTTTAATGCATCCATGTTATTCATTGAATAAAAAAAAAAAATCTAAAGTGTTTTTTTGAAGTATAGAAGTTTAGAAGTATAGTATATAGACAATTTCCTGATTTACATATCTCATAAAACACCTGAACTGTTTATTTTATTTGTCTTTCTTCTGTCTTAATAAGAGCAGTGGGCTCTATGCTGCCCTGCAAGGCTTTTAAATCTGGGTTTGAAAGGAGACTAAGCCATTCTAAAGCACATATTAAGGTGCTCATTTTGAGCCTGGATCCATATTTATTTTTGATTCTGTTCATGGTGGAGAATCCTGCTTCACAGCAGCAGGTTGAGCCAAACATAGTCTAAATGTGCAGGGTCATCTTTGAGCACGCCATTTCACTTTTCTTTCTCTAGTCTATTGCGGTTCTTCCAGCAGTCCACACTCTCTTTCACTTTTTCTCATCTTCTCCTTCCTTCCCATCACCCGGCTTGCCAAAGATTTGCCTGCAGTGTCTAAAAGTAGCAGCGGCAGCAGCCCTGACCGACACAGCTGATTGGCTAATTGGCATCACGTGCAGCCTGGTCCCGGAGGGCTTTACCGTACAAACAGGAGAAGCGGCACAAGTGAAATTAGACCATGCCATCGGACAACATGCAGTAATTTATAAATGTTTGAAACAAGGTTTGGTCCAGATCTGGACCGCAGTCTGCTAAATGGCATCATCACATAATTTGCCTATTATAGGTAAACATGGGCAAGACAGAAAGTGATTAAATATACTGTTTAAAGCTCAAGATTGATGGAAGTTTTATTGACATGAGAGTCGCACTCCTCTGACTGCAGAAATGGGCTGCAGCATCTGACTTGCTGTCAGGAATTTTAGGAGGGAAGGGAAGACACTAAACCTAACTGCTTTCACGAGTCTCCAACAAGAAAGGAAATGGTTGTTAGTTTTGTCACTAGTCGCTTTTCTGAAGAAAAAAACAGCTGCTAGAGTGGTGGAAAAGTCACTAAATATAACAACAAAGTTGCTAAGCTGACAATATGTTCAGGGAGCTGACAGTCTTAACTTTGCAGGGTTCACCTCTTCACTGCGATTTCCTCAATGTGTGCAAGTAAGGAGGTAAATGTGTTTAACAACACAGTTTCCGTCGCCGTTTCTATAATGATCAGCCTAATTGGCTCAGAAAAAAAGCATCAGTCACAAAAAATGAACGCATCTGCCAGATTGTCAGGGTAATGGTGACTTTTTGAGAATAACAGCCCTTTATGCTGAAACATGCATCATAGACCAACCATTCACATATGGACAGCTGGACGAGGAGAGCATTATTTAGAGAAATAACCAAGAGACGTCTCTGAGCAGGTGAAAATCCACGGCAAACTTTTCTGATTTTAATCAAAACAAAAAACTTGAACATGAATCTTTTTGTCCTTCACTTATGCAGTCCTCTGTGTCAATCTATCACAAAACTCCTCTGATAAGCCTGCAGCTCAAATGTAACCAATTGCTGATAAAGTTCAAGTATTAACACTTTTGCAAGGGGCCATCGAGAATCACAGCGTTTACCTTATCTGACTCTTCAGCTGATTCTCTTCCATCACACACATAATCTTCTCTTAATGGACAAACGTCTGTTTCAGAAACCTTAAATAAAAAAATAAAACAATGGCTGTTATTGAAATTATCTGACAGACTCGTCACTGGACAAGAAAGCTTCAATTCTGTTTGGTATTTACAAAAAGTCCTGTCATATTGAAACTTACAGAGACAACAGGTGTTATTTCCTGTTCCATCACATGGCTCAGGCGGTCTGTTATTTCACTTATCTTTTCATCGCAGATTGAATCACCTGAGCAAAGAAAAAAGTGTAAGAGTTCACTTTAAGTTTAAGGTTTATTATGACAAGCAGCAAAGAGGAAAACAAAAATGCTACCTTTTGGACAGGTCTCCTCCAAGGAGCAGGCCAAATAATCTGGATCCAAATAATCTGGATCCTCATCCTAAAACAACGATAACAGAATGACAATCACCTGTAATGCTACGTTCACACATCTGCTGCTTCATTTTTGCTGCTTGTACCAGTTTAGTTCTGACGCA
>NW_015151142.1:409674-419090 GCF_000732505.1 Cyprinodon variegatus
AGGTATTTGGAGAAGTTTAAACAATAAACCAATTAGGAGATGAAATACAGTCATATAAAAAAGTCTGGGCACCCCTCATTAATCTAATTGTTATTTCTGAACATTTGGGTTTTTGCAACGTCTATTTCAGTTTGATATATCTAATAACTGATGGACACAGTAATATTTCAATATTGAATTGAGGCCTATTGGACTAAAAGAAAATGCGCAGTATGCATTAAAACAAAATTCAACAAGTGAAAAAAATTTGGGCACCACAGCAAAAAAAGAGACATTAATATTTAGCAGATTCTCCTTTTGCAAAGACAGCCTCTAGTCGCTTCCTGTATAAATGTGCATATCTAAGTTACTGGATGAAGGGATTTTTACCATTCTTCTTTCCAAAACAATTCCAGTTCAGTTAAGTTTGATGGTCGCTGAGCATGGACAGCCTGCTTCAAATCATCCCACAAATGTTCAATGTTATTCAAGTCTGGGATTGGGATAAAGCATTTTAAATGCCACAATAATCCCATTTAGTGAATTTTAATCCCAAATCAGGCCTTAATTTAAAGAATAATTATTTAATGACTTTTAATTATTTTAATGACCCCCGGAAACCCTGTATGTTCCTCACAGTTGAAACTGACAGATTAAATCTATGAGAAAACTTTTTGTATTCTTCCCCTGAACGACTATGTTGAACAATCTTTGTTTTCAGATCATTTGAGAGTTGTTTTGAGGAGCCCATGATGAATCTTCAGAGGAGAATCAAACAGGAGATTATTCAGGGGTGCCCAAACTTCTTTATATGACTGTAAATACATTTGAAGAAATATTCAGGATTGATTAATTGGACTCAAACCTGAAAAATATTCTTTAAATGCAAAGTGAATGAAGATGCTTTAGGTTTCTGTTAGAGTAAAAACGTATGTTTTGCAACACCAACACTTTAGAGGCAATATTAAGTGAACACTGGTGCCTAATGTGAGGAAATTTCCTCACATTAGCTGCTGATACATTGCACTAAACAGTATTACCCAACAGAGAGTTCAGGCACACTACCTAATAATGTTGCACATGCCAAGTAAGTGAAGTAAGAATGTTCTGCTTGTAATGTGCATTTACCCTTTCTGCAGAGCGAGCCGTGCAGGTTTGTTCCTCACTTATGCTTGCTGCAGTTTGATTTAGCAGCTCTGCAAACAGATTAAGATGAAAAGATTTGGGTGCTGGGGCCTTCAGGGTTTAAATACTGGATGCAGATAAGGTCGGCTTCAAAAGAAACATGAATTATCTTTAATGCCCCGCATAGATTATCTGAGGAGGGGGTAACAAACCTGGTCCTTTGTCCAAATGCTGAGCAGAACCAGCCTGCTCACCTGTCAGGTAACTCTGAAACAAATGTTTAGACACAGACATAAACGTTTGTCTAAGGTTTAATGTCACTAGCAATGGTTTTATTTTTTCAAACCACATCCTCTCCAGGGTGGAACTACATCACAGAATCCAGAGGTAGAGGTTGGTTGCGTCTGTTTGGTGTGAATCTACACAAAATAGTTAAATGTCCCTTTCTCCCCAATTAACTAAAATGAGTGCCAAATGCACTAAATCTAGTTCTGCCTGGTATAAAGCTGCAGGACATCAGGACTCCTGGTATGATCCCAATGCAGTTGAGGATTTTTGGACTATGCTTATAACAGGGTCTGAACTAGAAAAACCAGCTAAAATGAACACAAACAACTCTGGTAAGAACTGAGGTTAAATATACAGGAACACTTTCAAAAGCTTGTCTGCAAAACAAAAAAAAAAAGAAAAAAATAATTTTGCTGACGGACACTTTGACAGCATGTTAGTAAAACTGCATGCTTTTTTTCGGTCTGTTTGTATTATCTAGACTTTGTGATTTTTTTTAGCATTATTCCAACTTGAAAAAAAATTAACTTTAAAAAAAATAGCAACACAAATCAATTGGATCATCTATATTGTCTCTGCTCTATATAGCGATTGAGGGATTTAGAGGTTAAGGTGGACGTTTGGGCGCAGTAAGCTTGTATGAGCTATGAGAAAAACTTTTAAACAGAGTGTGCATGAGGAGAAATGGGCTGGTGCACGCTCTCGCACGCGCTTAATAGGCATTCCCTATTGGGAGCGGGTACAGGGTTGTGCATGTGAATTTTATTTCCAAGTAGATTGGGCAGCTTTTTTTTTTTTTTTTTATGTGTAAAAATCCTCCATAAAACCTTTAAATAAAGAAAAAAAAGGTTATACAAATATAAACTCAGGTCGGGCAATATCACCCGATAATCTAACCTTAATTTTCTTCTTACCAAATCTGATTAATTATTTTTTAATTGACCAATGACATATATAGCTTTTAAAAACAAGCTTTGATTTCAATCCAACCCCTCTATTAGGCGATCCTAATTTAAAGGGCAACAGGATTCAGCTGTGAAAAATGCTGTAAAACCATCATGTTTCACAAGAACAAATAAATAAAATCAAAACACACTATCACACTATTCGCTAGTCTATTGGTTAGGATAATAAATGCAAGAACAAAAAGATTTCCAAAATAATGAAATCATCATAAACAAAACGTGATTAATCTCCAAGCGCTATCATCAGCCCTTGTTTCTGTGACATTACCTTGACATCTGTGGAACCACACATCTGCTCCTCGTGTAGGGTCTCATCTCCAGCTTCAATGTCCTGCTCTGATAAAATTAAACTTCCCTTTGTTCAGTTAATTCATAAAAAGGAAATATTTCTATCTACCCTCACTATGACTTCCAGTGTTTTTATTATTGTTTAATTCAGCCACTGTTTACATTTTAACACCTCAAATGAGTCGTTATACCTATGTGAGAAATTTAAAGCATCACATCCATTTGTGCAAATTGTGGCAATAGAGTAAATATGATTTTAATGTAACTTAATTACTAACTGAAGCAGGACACAATATTAAAGTGACAAATTCAGTTACGTTACGTTTCAAAGAAGCAAGCACTTTCGGGTGACATGATAAAAAGACAGAATGACTTACCATGCAACTGCACTGCAACTGTTAGTGAGGAGGGAACTGGTTGAGCCTGGTAGGGTCAGAAAAACAAATTGAAACAGAAAACAGCTCAAATGGAAAATCCTCAAACATCACAGCAAACTTCAAAATCCATCAGCTTGGATCTACCTCTTTTGATGATTCCAATATTGGATCTCCCGTCTTTCTGAGAACATCTTCCTGACTATCCTTAAAAGAAGAACATCAACCAATTGATGTTTGGCATTCTCCACATGATATCAGAGTTTACATCAAACTTACTGTAACTAGAATAAAATCTCAATTTACCATATTTGATTCTGATGCACAGATCATTGAGTCAGCCTGTAAGGTAGCAGCATTTTCTTCCCCAGTCAGCACAGCTGGATCATTGAGAGGAAAACAGATCACATGGCTTCTAATTATAACAGAAGGAAAACACCTTTTTTTTTTTTTATTAGCAAAGTTACTAGTGTGTATTTTATTTCCTTTTTTAATCAAAAGCTGATTGATGAAAAGCTGACGAGTAACTTACCATTAACAGGATCCATGTCCAAGCTGCAGGTGGATGTAAAATCTGTTCCTTCATCACCAGTTTCGGTCTCCAGATCATCTGGACCCTCTTCAGCCTCGGCCCTCTGCATAGATTCATCATCTGGCTTTTCAGCTTGAAACACTGAGACATCTTCCTCCTCTGCATCTTGCTCAGTGACCATTGAGCCCAAAACATCTTGGTCATCTCCGAGTTCAACTGAAACCTGCAAGGCTTCCTCTATGCCACTATCAGAGGGTAAATTGTCTTTAGGAGGCATGGTGGCAGCAGGGAGGATGCTGGCTCCTTCACTGGAATCCTGCTCTTCATTGGAGTCTTCAGAACACTGACTGCATTTTGGACTACTGACCAACTCTAAGACTGAAATCTCCTGAGGAAAGGCTCCAACATCCTCAAGGCTGTGTTCTGTGCAAGCAGCATTACTAGCAACTAGCACATCAAGATCATCCTCTACAGAGTTGGTTGAGTCAAGTTGCTGTTGTGGTCTAATTGACACAGTTGATCTGCCTGAATCCGGCACATCTGCTGGTGTGAAACACTTCCAGCAGGACTGCATGGCTCTGTTTATTGCCTGGCCTTCAGACTCCAACTCTACCACACACTTCAGTTTCCCTTTTGTTCTTCTCACTCTGGTGACAGTGAGCCGTAACAACTTGTCTTCTGTAATTGAGAACAATTCATTTGCGGCTCCATCGCTCCAAGATCCGATTGACGTGTCAAAACCTTCGAGCTCGCATAGAAATGCCTGGGGTGGAACTTCCAGTAGGGCAGGTGGCACCGCTCTGATATCCTTGATGCTGACCTGTGACGTGTTACCATAGTCCACAAAAAGGACAGAAACTTTATCTTCATTTTTATCAACAACTTCAGCACGGTACCAAAGCTGATCATCAGCAAATAAAGCAAGACATGACATTCCAAGAGAAAGAGCATTTGGAGTAGAGTATGTATCGGCTGTATCCCAAACCTCTGATACATCTGACGTTACCTTAGAGAGTTCCTGGGAATCAGCAGATTGACACCAAAAGGTTGAATCTTCGTTGACACTCATGATGTAGACCTCTAGCTGCTGGCCTACTAGCATCTCTTTATGAAATGGGTAGCCCGGAGTGCAAGGGAGCAGTGCTGGTGTTTCAGACTCATTTTTCTCTTGACTCTGATCAACAAGCTGCGTTTCCTGCTCATTCACTGGTTTCTTTTTCGTCGTCTCAGCGTCCTGCGTTGATAATTTACACACAATGTCCATGCCACTGTCCTCCAGCCTAACCTCCCACACAGATCCCACTTGCTTGATGAACAAACACTTAAGCACCTTCTCTCCACAGGTACCGATGTCTTCTTTAAAGGCAGCCATGACGTTCGGGTTCAGGGCCTTCTCTTGTCCAAGAACTGCAGCATCACTCAGCATGCAGTGTGTGCTATAAGCTGGAAAGAGCAGATGAGACTTGGGGAGTTTTTCCATTTTGGAAAAGGGAATAACTGCTGTGTTTCCAAAGTCTATAAACTCGACAAGAGCTGTTGCATTCTCTTGAGTTTCTTTAACAACTGCTCGGTACCAAGACCCATCATCAACAAACTCTGCCTTAAGAAGATCGCCTGGATGCACGTCTTCAATAATGTTGGCTTTTGACATTGATTCTGGTTCATTCAACTTCTCCACCAAAGAAAACAGTTCATCCTCTTTGTTGATGTACTGAACAAAGAAGCTCAGAGGGCTGTTGCAATGTGACACATAAACGTCCACAGCTGTACCAGAAGCGATGCTTTTAGGGGGAAGGTCTGAGAGCTTGGGGATTTTCTCTGCTGCGTTTTCCTCTTGGGATTTTGTGTCAGATTCGGAAACTAACTGTTCAGTTTCAGGGGGGAGAATTTCTTTCCTGGGTTTCAGTCTGGCATTACAATCCCCAGAACCATTTAGAGTCACGCTGTTATGTTTTCTTTGATGTGGAGGCGTGTAAAGGCCTCTGTTAGCGGATGAGTGCTTCCGACCAGCCATCTTGTTTTGGCTTGAAGGCTTTGGAGTGGAGGTGTTGGTCTTTTTCAGGGTCTGATCAAACTCCCCATTGTCCACTTCTTGGTTTGAAAAAGTCCTCTCCATCTTTGGTGCACGCATTGCTGCAGTCTCATACAGCTTCCTACTCCGGTAGACAATCTGCTCTTCTTGCATCTCAATCTGAAAGGTTTTCTTTATCTTTGCATTAATCTGGGTGTTGCCATGGTAGAGCTCTACCAGTAATTTGCCATCAGCTTCTCTAGCCACAATCAAGGCACGGAATTGCTGTTCTGTTGCATTTTTGTCAAACCATTCATTTACTTCTCTGGGAACATCAGCAGGAAGATCAGACAGAGCACACAAGATGGCTTGGACGGGAACAGACATGATGTCATTGGCCTCTTTGGGGACTGGAAGCAGGTCAGATTTCTCCACCTCCAAAGTATCCCCATAATCCACAAAGTGAACTAGAGGTTTTGGTGTAGTGGCTTTGATCTGAGCCCTGTACCATTGTCCATCAGTGTATCTAGCAAAGCACAAGGTACCAAAGATCGCTGGAACCTTTGCCTTCACAAGCTGATGGCAGAGGGAGTTCACCCTCATTGTGAGGTTTTTCATCACATCAGCGTTCTTATCAAGATGGCAGTAGAATTCGCTGATGCTGTTAGAGAACATCACTGTGACTTCTTCATCAGTGCCAGTTTTGATGTTGTGTGTCGAATAATAGTAGGTGTCCAGACGGAAAGATGTCCCAGTGGCTTTATTAGGTGGAATACCTGTGGCTAAGTTGGCTAAACTGGTGCTGATGCTCTCAAACGGAGTCTCTAGATCCACAATGTTGTGAAGAACCCTCTGCTCGGTGTACATGAAGGCATAAATGGTGCACTTCAAAATGATGAAGTCGGAGGCCGCACCTTGAACAAAGCTCTGGAACCGTTCCTTTGCTTTGCAATTCCACTCGTTTATTGCAGAAGCTGGACTGACAGGGTTATACAGACTGCATCGAAATGCTTGACCAGGAAGAGCTAGGAAGTCTGAATTTATCGTTCTTAGGTCAAAGAGAGAAACTGTCGCAGTCTGCCCATAGTCAACAAACATTACATCCACCTGAGGGGTTTGATGCTTGTAAATGATTAAAGCTCTGTACCACATTCCATCCTCAGGGTGACGGGCCACACAGGTAATATCAACTCCTGGCTCAAACTCACTGTGTGCATAATAGGCCTGCATGTTGTGCATAAGCAATCTCAAAGGCCCAGAGCTCTGAACCAGCTGGCACCAGAAGTCATTTGGACTATCAATGAAAGAGATATTGACATCAAGAACACTTCCGATGGGAAAGATTTGCTCCTTAAAAGTGCCAACCTTTCTCTTATTGTTGTGAAGATCAAACGTAGGCTTGACAGACTTTTCCCCCTCCTTCTGCACTGGGACTCCCGAGCCAGTCAGCTGTGCTGTAGATATGTCCAAAGGCCTCACCCCAACTTCAACTATAGGTTTTCTACGAACGTCTGTTCTTTCTGCGAGCCCATTGCAGGACAACTGTGCTCCAACATCTTGCTCACCCTGTGTGTTAGGATCTCTTAGCGTGACAACATAGCCATCACTACTTTTTCCTACCACATGCACCTCGAGTGTTTTATCTGTGACAGCCCTGACGAAATAATCTAAAGCACTTTGACTCCATTTCCTGCCTTGTGGTCTGACACCGGCCAGGGTACATTTCAGACCCAGCTGTGGCATCCTTTTGAACTCAGGAGGAAGGATCCTGATCTTACTCTTCTCAACCACTTCTGTGTTGCCATAATCAACAAAGAACACTTTGATTTGCGTCTCACCGACTTCTGTCACAGTGGCTCTGTAATATTCACCATCATGAGCCTGAGCTACACAGTAGAGCCCAGGAGCTGGATTTTTCACAATGTGGGTATTTGCTGAATCCTGGTACAGCTGGTAGAGGCTATCCAACAGTTCTTCCAGTTCTGTTCTGTAGTTTTCGGTTTGGATCCAGAACTCAGATGGACTGGATACATGCTGCACCAGTGCCAGATGTGAAGAGTTAAGGGCAAGATCTTCAAAAGGAAGCTTATGTGTGATGTTTTTCTCTTCGACAGACTGCTCAAGAGGTGACATTCTTCTCTCTGGCTGGGCTGAGGGCCGAGGGCTAAGAGCTACACTTGGCAGGGAATAATATCCACATGCTTTCCCACACTTAAGGAGAACGTTTTCTTTGGATCCAAACAAGCCGTTTATGTTTATATTGTTATCATCAAAGAGTGTGACATGGTACACTTTGTCAGAGACGCTTTGGCGTTCAAACTTGGCTATCATTGTTTTGTAGAGCAGGAGTGAATTGAGGTAGTCAATTTCACCAATGGTCCATCCCATTTCTTTGTCCAGGATTCCATGGAGGGAGCAAATGTAGGTGATAACTGGCATCCTGAGGAACTCTGGAGCCAGTGGCCTCACATTTTCCATCTGCACAAACTGCTTGGCTCCGTAGTCAACATTTAACACCTCCACCACTTTATTTGCTGGGAAAACCTGCTGTATCACAGAGCGGTACCACCTACCATCTCTTCCTTTGGCTGCACATGGATAACCAACCATGTCAGGGCATATAATGCAGCTGGATACTTTTTCCTCAAGATCCTGAGTAATCTGCTCTGTTAGCTTTTTAATTTCGTGAGAAAAAACTTTCAACATGCAAAAAATCTGTTGAGGATTTGTTACTTCAGTAACAATGACAGTCTCCACGGTTCCCTGTAACAACTCTGGGTACATGAATAGTTCCTGTTTCAGGAGCCGCTCTCCAGATCCCACAAATTGTTGCTGGACCTCTGCCAGCACTTCAGCTCCGCTAACGGATTTCAGTGACATAAGCAGAAAGTCCTTAAAGGTTACTGGAGCCAACTTCTTGGCAAATCCCATCTCACACATCTGTTTGGATATGCAAGGGATGTCCAGAAGAAACATTCTGTCTGGAACCAGCACGTCTTGCACATGTGCATCCACCAACTTTCCAGTAAACGATTTCAGGAATTCAAGAGCCACTGGGGACCATCTATTCTCAGACGAACGTGGTAACACATTAGCCAGTATGCATAACTCCACTTCAGGGTGCAGGAGGAAATGTTCCTTTTTACCCCATGCTAGCTTGCTTGTGGTGGCAGTGTACGTCATGCCTCTGTCGATGAGGAAGACGCTGTATTTGGAGCCATCTCTTGACACAATGCGTGCTCTGTACCAAGTAGTGTCCACTTGAACTAAACACTGGTCACCAGGATTTCCCTCCAGATCTTTAAATGGGGCTCCATGGGACTGAATTTCCTCAGCCAGAATCTCATAATCTATTGCTCTCTGCTGGCTAAACTTTCCCCAGAACTCCACCAGCGCACATAAGGGATGCAAATGAACTCTGGTTACAACAACGTTTACATCCGATCCTCTTGTAGGAAGTTCAGGAATTTCAGACATTGTGGCAGTTTTTCTGATTGGCAGATGCTCATGACTTCTGCCTCTCACTCCTCGTGTGCAGGTATTGGATATTACCTGATAAAAAAAAAAAAAAGAAAAAAAAAAAAGAAATTGTGACAAGAATCAAGAAAATCAAACTCTTTCAACATGTAGAATAAATATCGGAAATATTTCTCAACAGTATTTCTAAAGAGGGACATAACTTATACTTATGTTTTATATATAGTTATGATCAAGTTTATGGGAAATCTAGATTACTTTTTGAAGGACTGGTGTGGACATATCCTCACCAACTTTGGCCTGGCAAGGTGGAACAGATTTATTGGGATATGTAACATGCAATAAAATATTTCTCCACATTTACCGGAGATGCTATT
>NW_015151142.1:421682-426434 GCF_000732505.1 Cyprinodon variegatus
TTGATATACTGACGCGGTATCGATCTATTTTACTAACAAAATCTCACAAGAATTTGCAAAATATCACGAGAGTTTGTAACAGAACAATGAAATTTCACGATATTTTGAAAGTAAAATAGATCAATACCGCGTTTTTAAAAATCTATTTGATATCAGCATATAAAAATATATTTGAGTATATTATTTTTCAAAGTGACAGAAATGGTTAATAAAACTGCTATTTTCAATGACTACTTATTTTTGTCCAGCTTTAAAATCGGTATCTATCGGTTATCGGCTAAATGAGTTATCGGCATATCGGATATCGTGCATCCCTAGTATCAGCTGTTAGTCATTTTTTTAAATGTTGATATTTTTGGTTTATATATTTTTTATAAAGAATGAACTAAAAGGTATAACTGTATATAAATATAAATAGACTATTGTGGTACTCTTGTATTCTCAACACTAGGGGTGTGTTCAATTTCAGAGGCTGCTCCCTGGGGGAGTGTGAAAATAAAGAGGCAAGAAGAGTTTTGGCTATGGATTCAAACAAGTCGAGCCTTCTCTGGCTTCCACCACCCTAACTCTATAGCCTAGCACCCATAACAGTTGAAACATAAAACCAGGCAAAGAATGGATGGCGAACTTCTCACTACTGTTCTGGATGCTAAAAATATTTTTTAGGAGCTTCGGCAGGAGTACGAACATCGCGAATATCATAATTATATTGCAATCTGTGCTTCAATATCAAACAGACATTTGCACAGGGACAGATAAAAACTTTCTATAAACCAAACATTATCCACCAAATAATCTGACCTGACAACTATTAAAAAAATATTTTCATAAATTTCAGACAGAACTATTCACATACTTGTGTTATATTCAATTGCACTTACAATATTCACCACTGTTCAGCGACATGTACCTTTTTCCACTGGTCACAGAGCAGCCGGCTTGCCCTCGCAATGAATCTTAGGATAACCAAGGCTACGTATGATACCCGTCTTTTAAAACGGGCAAAAAGAAGGCTGCATTTGTCGGCCACATTGTCACGAACCGTTCTGTACCGGGATTTGGTATGTAGTTGCATATGAGCTAGGGGTGTAAATAATATATTTGTATCGATGCATCGATCCAACAGCCGACGATCCGATGCATCGACACGTCCGCAAGATAATCAATTCATGTTTTTTTTTCTTTCCTCTGGTCTATTTTTATCCATTTGCTCCTGGGCGTAATTCTCCCTCCCGTGCTGCGGTGGGGCTAAACCTATTTTGCCCTCCTACCTCGCTTCCTGGTTATACTCCTGCAGCAGTGTGTTGCAGTAAGCTTGACAAAGACTTGAAAAAGATTTTTAAATTATGCTCAATATTGCCGCCGAGGCGGTGAGGAAGTGGGGGCGAGTTTAGTCCGACGACAGAGTGACATGAGTAGGGATGGGGATCGAAACTCTGTTCTATCAAGGACCCGGTACCACTTTTTTCAAATCCCGAAAATCAATAACATTTGGGCTTATCGATACCACTATCGAGTCTGGTCGTTTTTTGTTTTTTTTTCTCTCGGAGGTCCTGTAACATAATTGTGTGTCCCTCGAGTCGCGTCACAACATTTAAAACTAATCAATCCAATCACTGCAGCATGTCCAGCAATATTTTGGAATTAAATTGTAAGCAAACAGATATTAAAAGTAAAACAAGTGAAGTCTGGCAGTTAACTTCGCTCGCGACTCGAGAATAGCTGAACGGACGAAAAAGTCTAAAGTTTGGCTTCATTTTACCAAGCTCAAAGATAAAGAAGAAGCGAAATGAACTTATGTTGCAAAATCATCTCTTTTAAAGGGGGGAACACAACCTNGAAAACTTTTATAGTGAGTAAATATGAATATTAATATATAATTAGAGAAAGATATAAATTTTCCCACAACCAGTTTTGCTGGTATGCTTCTGCACCGTCAGTCTGGAATTTCTAGGAACACACAGCAGTTTCCCGCCAAAGAGCAAGGAGTAGACTAATCGAGAATTCGCGAGAACTTTGCGGATCACACCGAATCGAGAAGGACGACCACACAGACGTTTGACGGTTGCAGAGGCTATGCGTCAGGAGCATAAATTGTCCTTAACTCTTTATTGGGCAAGTTGTAACACATCTTACAGATAAAGTCCCTCCCTACCCATTTATCTTACTTTAATCCAGTTACTTTACTCCCAGTTACTTTAATCAAGCCAACCAGGAAAGATCTTACTTCATGGTTGCACACATAATTCAGTCATTTGACCAATTAGCAGAGAGATCAGTCACTCTCCAAATTTACAATGAAAAAAATAAAAACTACTAATGATAAATCCATGAAAATCACATCATGGTTAAATAGTTATTTAAGGTGATAACATGTTTGTTATTTGCTAAGGAATAAGCAAAATTTGTGAAAATACAGAAGGAAAAAGGACCATGATCCATTTGATCATATGCCCTCTTCCTGTAAACTCTGGAGTTATGGAGGCATGATTCTTATTGGAATACCCCTGATGCAAGTACTTTATGTACTTTACAAATTAGGAAAAATTGTTTTTATATTGTGATAGATGTTGCCAAGAATTTGCATAATACCATAATGATCCAATAAGAAGCCTTGCCAATTTCTATACATTTTCAAGTATTTTTATCAGTTCTATTATGTAACAACAACTGTTTTATCTATAATTGCAGTGAAAATGTATTATTTTTTCAGTTTAATTCTCTCTTAATAGTTGTTGTGCATTTTATTTCCGTAAATATTTTAGATTTTTGTCAGTTTTTAACTAATAGCTGTTTTCTGACTTTTTTCCCCCCCGATTTTGTATTGCCGGTTGTATTACTGCAAACACAGCAAAACTAGGCAGCTTTGCTGCTCTGGCTGCGTGGTGCAAAAGTGTGTCTGACGCGTGTTGGGCAGAGCTACTTTATCCTTTCTCTGCCTTGCAGCTATATTTGCTGTGATCAGTGGGAATAAAGTAGTTTTAATATGTTTTAAAGTGAGAAAAAACTTAATCAGTGCAGTCAGTTCATCCAGATTCACAGCAGCAGCTGGTAGGTGTTTTTCATTTGAATAATCCAAACTGCAGGCACCAGGATAATAAAAGCAAACATATTCTGCTGGCAGGTTTCTGCATTTTAAGTTAATTTATGCATCAATAAACAGTTTTTAGAGGAGTGATCACAGTGCTCTGTGTCATCAGCGATGTGTCTGTCTCTCTGCCAGCTCCCAGATCAGCTTCTCTGATTGGTTGACGCGGCGCGTCGAGCAGCAAAAGTTACATTTTTCCATCTTGAGCAGCAGCGCGTTTGCGGCTGCTCAAGTTTGCGTCACGCGTGTCAGATGCTTAAACGCGCCCGACGCGCTGCTTCAGCTGCTTAGACGCACTGTGCCTGCTGCTCAAAACGAGCTGCGGGACCTTTTGCTGCGCCTTGACGCGCGTCAACCATTGACTTTGCATGTAAACTCGCTGCTTCTGCCGCGCCTGCTGCGTCCGGTGTGAACGTAGCAAAATAGATACAATGGCTCCCATAAGTCACATGACATACCAATCCAACTTATATGCCATTCAGAACAATATAGTGCACTATATTCCCAGCCTAACCATTAAAACTGCCAGGTGAATTGGAAGATAGCGGTGAAAATGTCAGCTGTGTGGGATTATTTTATCCTGCACGACGAAAAAGATGATGAGGTGGAGTGTAAAACATGCCACATTAGAGTCAAGCGTTGTGGTAAGGCTGTGAGACATTTTAACACAACAAATCTGATCAAGCATCTAGCGAAATATCACCATAAAGAACATCAAGAGTTTCTAAAGAAAACCGACGACAAGAAAAAGAAAGGTCCTACACAACCAACTCTTGCAGAAACATTTGGAAAGCGTGATATGCTGCCACTTAATAGTGCTAAAGCTCAAGGGATAACAAGAGTCCTTGCTGAGGAAATAATTTTGGATGACGAGCCGTTATCTCTCGTCAGTAAAGTGGGCTTTAGACGCACCATCCAACACCTGGAACCACAATACAACATGCCCAGCCGTCATTACATCCTCAAGAAAACTATCCCCCAGATTCAAGAAGATGTTCGAGGTTACATTGAAAAACAAGTAGAGATTGCAACAGCGCTTAGTTTCACAACCGACATATGGAGCTGTGCTCACCGTCCTTTATCTTTATTAAGTTTAACTGCACACTGGATTGGGCCAGACTTCAACCCCAAAAGAGTTATTTTACATGCGTGTGAGTTTAGAGGTTCACACACAGCGAATGCCATTACAGACGCTATTAAACATATGTTACTGGCTTGGAAGATTGATTAAAAAGAGGATCCATGTAGTTTTAAGGGACAAAAAAACATAAAAAAAAAGCAATGGATCAGCTCGGTGTGCCCAGCCTGGGATGTTTTGCGCACACTTTACAGCTGGCTGTCCAACACGGTCTATTTGCACAGCGAGCTGTAAGCGATGCCATCGCTGACGGGAGAAAAATAGTAACCCACTTCAAGCACTCCCCCAAGGCATACTCGGAACTCGAGGATGTTGAGGAAGAGATGAATGTTGAACCGAAGCGTTTGCAACAAGATGTCAAGACCAGATGGAGCAGTACAAAGATGATGATTGACAGCCTAGTGCATTGTAAGCGGGCACTGCAAGCCTATGCATCGGATAGCCACATTAACAGGCAACCAGTGGTCGCTGCTAGAGAAAACGGCGACAGTCCTTACACCCTTCCAAGAGATAACCGCGGAGGTCA
>NW_015151142.1:427107-431503 GCF_000732505.1 Cyprinodon variegatus
ATCTATTTTGTATGTTACTTGTTTTCATTGAACATTAATATGTGGACACTGGCTGAAACATAAAATAATTGATACATCTTTATTACATTTTATCCAAATGTTAAGGTTCTTCACTGCTACCAACCTGGATCAGGCAAAGGAGGCAGTAAAAATGGAGGTGATGAAAATGGAACGAGAGCTGAAGACCATGCCCTCTAGAGAAGATGTGGCTGAACCTGAGACAGCAAAGCAACCACCAGGAATGGAGGCTGGAAGCTCAACCAGCAGCCTGGGCTGCTACTTTGACGAGATACTGCAGGAGAACTGCACAGCAGGTCCGTCTGAGCAGCAGATCACCCCAGGGGCACTGTTTCAGTTGGAGAACTACCTCAGTGAGCCTCCACTTGGGCGTAAGAACAATCCTTTTCACAACTGGAGAGACAATCAGGCTCGACTACCCACCCTGGCAGCAACGACAGCCAAGTTCCTCAGTGCTCCCTGCACCAGCGTTGAAAGCGAAAGGCTTTTTAGCGCAGTCTCACTCATCATTGATGAACACAGGAGCAGGCTGACACCTGAGAATCTTGAAATGCTCGTCTTTGTAAAAAAGAATCTCCCCATCACAGCAGTCAGGGCAAACAGTTGAAGGGAGTGTGTAGATGGAGACTAGGTGTGGAGGAGATTGGGGAGTATAAGGCATTTTTGTGTAATAATTCACAATATTATTTGCACTGATTTTTTTTTCAAGCAGTGTCTTTTTTCAAGAGTAGAGTACTCTAAGTTAATAGACTATTTTCCACTCTTGTCTGTTTTGCATTTTTATTACAACATACAGTAATACCTGCACCTTTAACTGTTCACGGTTTTACTGTTCACTGTGCAATTTCAGACTGCTATTCATAACTTTGTCCAGTTTGTGTTTATCTCTTAATAAACAGGTAAGTTTGTTGTTACCAAACATTGTGTTTTATTCATTCTCACCTAATTCAGCTGGCTAGATGTTATCAAGAGTACTGAAACCCTTTTCAACAAGAGTCTTACAACTAAGGCAAAATACCTTAACTTAAACTTAAATACATGCTCGGATAGGCTGGTATCGGCCAGTATCGGTATCGGATTGGAAGTCCAAAAACCTGGATCGGGACATCTCTATCAAATCATTCACCCTATCGTGCCCCTTCTGGTGTGACTGTCATTTACCACATAGGCATCGAATACAATACCCTCACCAAGTACCCTGATAATACCTATTACTCTGTACCTGTATGTATTCACAGGACAAAATATCAGCAAAGGTTATATGATTAAATAACATAGTTCCATATAAGATAACAAAAACCTGACTGGAACTCTTCGAAATCAAGGAATCTAAGATAGAGCTCATACCTACTAATGATTATATGTAAGGCATAATGAGGAAGATTCAAATCATACTTACTTAAGGAATTCAGTAAGATCTGTGCACATCTGATTGTGTAGGTTGGCAAGAACATGCGTCATAATGATTTTCGCATCAGGTAGTATCACTGCATCTGTATGTAAATACAAAACATATACTGAGCAGTAACACTAAATGATTAATGTGAAGAAAGAACAATTTTAATGTGACCCTCACTTCTTTAATTTAGGATTTTTTACAGAATACAGAATACTTTTCACTTTTCTGAATATGTGTCATCTTTTTGATCAAATAAACACCCTAAAAATACCTGCGAATTGGAAGCTGTCATGCATCCTTTTTACTGCTGGTTCCTCCATGTTAGATTCTGCTTGAACGGGTTAGGTCACTAATTAGCTGTCAAAATAACAAACTACATGAGATTTAGATTAAGACATCATACTGTATTTACCACACAAATGAATTCTGGAAGAGATGCAATTTGAGGATCAGCAAAAAAAATCTGATTTTAATTATTTGTGAAGCGATATCACTAGGACGAAATTATCCCGAAACAGCCTCTGGAGGTAGGCTATGAGCAGACGGGATGCAGGTAAAACAAAATCGTGATAGGTAGAAACAACTCAGATTGTGATCAAAGTCAGGGGCTGATGAGAATCCGGAGGAGAAGACCGAGCACAGGAACAATCCATGTGTGTTTTCTTATTGTGTTTTTTATGTAGAACACTTTCAACTGTCCTGCTGCCTAAATGTGCTATATAAATAAACTGGTCTTGAAATAAAAGTGCTCAGTTTAAGATTCCAAAAAAAAGAAAATTAAGCCCAATCCACTGGACTTTAATGAAGACATTACGCTTCCCATCCAGGAGGCTTTTTCAATTCAAAATGTCAGGAATAGCGTTGAGTTCGAGGTTTTATACAGTAGCCCAACAAAGCCTTGATTTTGTTTTGAAAATATGCTAATTGAAATGGACAAAAGGGTCCACCCCTTTGGAATGGGGGTCATTTGGCTTATTTTGTTAGTCTGCAATGCCCCACACCCATCTAAGTGCCTGAAAGGTCGGTCGTTAAAGGATATTCTTGGCCTGACTGAATAGGCTGGGTCCTCTGCTCTCCTGTACAGAGGCTGGGGTTGCGATGATAGCGGGAAGGGATTAACTCAATTGCTGCATTGTAAGTTTTTGAAAACTGAAACCTGAGTCCACTCCCTCTGTTTATGGTGGGTTTTTCTTTCACAACATAGATGGCTTCCTTCACGACCCTCTCAAACCACCTATTTTCTTTTTCCAAAATGTGAACATTCTGGTCCTCAAAAGAATGTCCTTTGTCCATAAGGTGTAGATGTACCGCAGAGTTTTGTCCCGAGGAGGTCGCTCCCCTGTGTTGGGCCATACGTCTGTGGAGAGGTTGTTCGGGTTCTCCAATGTATACAATGTTGTTTTTAATTTTCTTTTTTTGGAATGACTATGACCTGGATGACTGATAATCTTCACCAGTGCTCAGTTTATAATATCACATTAAACAAGTATTGTTTTTCATATTTTTTATGTTACAGTTGTTTTGTTTGGGTACTTTGATTTAATTTGGGGGTGCTTCAGCGCTTAAGTCTTCTGGGCTAAATGTGTACAACCTTAAGTCTTAAGGACATCATTACGAAATGGAAACACTCATAGATGATGCTTGTTAAATTGGGGCTACAGCCTTCTGAAGTACAAAACCACAAGTTGGACAAAAATACCCAATGACTAAAGCTTTACTTTATAAATCCCAAAACATATGGATTGATTACACACAAGACATGTTAAGGAATAATGTATTTTTGTTCAGTTCAGTGAGGGAGTTGTGCCTATACATCCTGACATGCAAAGAATTGTGGGTATCCATATAGCTCAGACTCACTATCCAGTTGGGAGTCCACAATGCTAAATGTAAATAGAGAGCATCCAGCTTTCTATTTACATAGAAAGCTCCTCAGCTTACAGCTCCTCAGCTTACAGCACTTATCATAGCAACCGTTGATTTACACCCACTTTGGCTTAAGAGTCCTTAAAGATTTGAAGTTTGTAAGGCAAAAGGCCCAAGGATTTAGCACATCAATCTGGAGTTGAGTAGGACCTAGGAGCTAGAATATGCTTCAGATCGGAGGATAATTGATGTCACCTGTTCTGAGAAAGAAAATCTGTGATATCAAAGAGCTTAATAGGTTTTGCTAAACCTAACTTTGGTTCATCCTCAGAACCATAACCAAGTTTATTACTTGGTACAAACTTTATGTTATGAGACTAAAGTTATCTTTTTAAAACAAGAAAAAGTTTTTGGTAAAAACTTAAAGCAGCATAGTATACATTTTAGGCACAAGGGGCGCTAGATCTTTAACTTTCAGGCTTAGCCACTGGCAACACTGCACTCTCACAAAATTTAAAGATCTCACATTATGCAAAATTCAATTTATAAACATTTTGAAACATTCATATGTGTCCTGAAGCCTGGGTATGTGGTTCGCATATGAAATAAACCCTTTTACTGCTATCATTGCTTTTCTCCACCTCTTAGCTAATGTGTAATCAAAATGCTCTGTTTGCAAAAATCATGCCCTTTATGATGTCATAAGGGGAAATAAGCAGTCCAGAGCAAGCTGTTGCATCCCATCAGCCAAGCAAAGGCCTTCAAATTATGTATAATCCCTGGACTATCATTAGGAACTCTGACTGGTTGTCATGTTTTCGGGTTGTGGGGATGCGGTTTTTGGGAGGACAGGGGCTTGGAAAGTCAAGACAGTTTATCCTCAGGAGGGCTGAATAAGAAGATTTTTTGTAAAGGCTGTCTGCCTAATTTTAGAGGAATTTTCCTCCACAAGCAGCAAAAACATGCTATTGGTGTTATGGTTCTCATTTGTTGTGACTCTGAGTTTTCTGTTATCCGTTGTTTTGTTTTTATTTTCCATAATATTCTAGCATTCTTTAGTTACTCTCTGTTGCCCCCTTGTGATTGTTTTCTTTCCCCTTGGATTCCCTCTTG